>NC_042982.1:19062086-19147586 GCF_901001165.1 Salmo trutta
AGGCATGCGCGTGGGCTACCTGAACTGGTGACCGCCTGCCCTCCCCCCAACCGTTACGACCCTAGCCTCAACATCTAGGATGGGCTAGCTAGTGGCAAGCTGACAGACAGAAGAGAGGAGGAGAGAGGCACTTTCTGGACTAGTGGGTCCCGGCCAGCCCCCAGCACCTGTCACCCCAACACCCACAGACCCCAATCCCTGCTTGCGCTCAGCCCTGCTAAGCTGGCGTGAGTACAACATTAACCCCTCGTGGCCCTATCTGGCCCTGCCCCTTCTCACCCAAACTGGACTGGCTGGCTGAGCTGAGCCCCCCAATCCAGGTGCCTAGAAACACAAGCCCACAAATTGCATGCACAAACACCTACTAGTACATACTGACACACACACTGGATAGCTACAGAACTACTGTAGGACCAGTGTGCTATTCATAAAGGACCTATCAAAATATGCTGCGGGTGAAAAAGGGCTGGCGATTTAACACCCTAATCCACCCCCAACTCCCCTGTTTCTGCTGAAGGGTACGGCACAGCTCTCACCAGACAGCACTGCTAACCTCTAACAGCTCTATCAGGCTCAACACACTCACATACAGATGCAATGCACCTCAACAGCCACAGCCCATTGTTGAGATAGCTTAACTGTATTTGAAGTACTAAACTCTAGTCAGATGTGATATCATACTAATATTGCATTTGTCTCCCTATTGCAATGCGATGGTGATTTCAAAGCGTTAGAATATGTAGTTAGTTTATTTGCAAGAGTCCCTGTTCACCCATCCCTGGGCTGCTGGTGGTGGTAGAAGGTCTGGCCCTGGGTAGTTCTCTGTGATGAAGACCTGGGCTGCTGGTGGTGGTAGAAGGTCTGGCCCTGGGTAGTTCTCTGTGATGAAGACCAGACCTGGGCTGCTGGTGGTGGTAGAAGGTCTGGCCCTGGGTAGTTCTCTGTGATGAAGACCAGACCTGGGCTGCTGGTGGTGGTAGAAGGTCTGGCCCTGGGTAGTTCTCTGTGATGAAGACCAGACCTGGGCTCTGCTTCCACTCACACCATGCTCACACTGCATCCAAAGACCAGAAGAATCTCACACATACACACGGCTCCAGCCCTGTCAGGCCCTTTACCAAGGATAGATTGCATTACACCTCAGAGCGAGAGAGAGAGAGAGAATGTGCACGCGAGAGAGAGAGAGGAGGGGTTTTTACACAGTGTCTGTCTGGCTGACGTGTCAATCTGAACAGTCATTAACTGAAAAGGGATAACTGGGAAAAGACAAAACATACCCAAGCAGCCTGGGCCAGGACACAGACCCACTCCCCTGGCGTTCTCCCTGGGCCAGGACACAGACTCACTCCCCTGGCGTTCTCCCTGGGCCAGGACACAGACCCACTCCCCTGGCGTTCTCCCTGGGCCAGGACACAGACCCACTCCCCTGGCGTTCTCCCTGGGCCAGGACACAGACTCACTCCCTGGCGTTCTCCCTGGGCCAGGACACAGACTCACTCCCCTGGTGTTCTCCCTGGGCCAGGACACAGACTCACTCCCCTGGCGTTCTCCCTGGGCCAGGACACAGACCCACTCCCCTGGCGTTCTCCCTGGGCCGGGACACAGACCCACTCCCCTGGCGTTCTCCCTGGGCCAGGACACAGACCCACTCCCCTGGCGTTCTCCCTGGAATTTCATAAGATCCACAGGAGTGCTGGCCCAGGCCATAAAGCAGAAGTTCGACTTTACAAGGCTGCTCCTTTCTGTTTGAAAACAGAGTCAGCAGCACAATAATGTCACGCTACAGCAGTAAATGTCAGGAGGCCAATTTTCACCATGGTTGCAACTCAAATGGCACCCTATTTCCCTATACAGTGTACTCTTTTTGACCACAGCCCTATGGGCCCTGGTCAAAAGTAGTACTATGTAGGGAATAGGGTGCCATTTGGGACACAAGTCATGTCTCTCCTACAGAGCGTTAGTCTGTCTGGCCAGTCTCATATTAGCTGGTACCAACATCGCTGATGGGAGAAGAAACACCCTGAGATCAAGTCCTGCTATGAATCACAAGAAAGCTTTTGGTCTCTCTTAAACATCACTCTTTTAACGCAATATAAATGTTTATAAGCATGCAATATAAATGTTTATATGCATCCCCCTGCACACACACACACACACACACACACACACACACACACACACACACACACACACACACACACACACACACACACACACAAATCAAATCGTATTGGTCACATACACATATTTAGCAGATGTTATTGCGGGTGTAGCGAAATGCTTGTGTTCCTAGCTCCAACAGTACAGTAGTATCTAACAATTTACAACAATACACACACATCTAAAAGTAAAAGAACGGAATTAAGAAATATATAAATATTAGGACGAGCAATGTCGGAGTGGCAAAATACAGTAGAATATAATACAGTATATTCATATGAGATGAGTAAAGCAGTATGTAAACATGATTAAAGTGGAACACAAGCCTCACACACACAGACACAGACACAGAAAGATGAGATGGTCGATCCATTCACGTAACAACCCTGAAAAATGCCACAAATTCCACTGGTTAAACTTCAAAGTGAAGTGTTCTCTGGAAATGAATGGAGAGAGAGCTAAGCTCACTCCTTACTGCTAGTAAGAGTTTCTACTTTGATATGAATTAACAAAGAAAGGAACATCTGATGTGAGTTAGCCCATTGACTGCTGCATGTCTCCTCCTTCAGAGGAGAGATTCACTGGTCTGAACACTCCCTCCTGTTTGATCCTAGAGGACTACAGTTACCAGGAATGCGCCCTATTCTCTACACGGGTACAACGTTTGACCAGAGCATTACATAGGGAATAGTGTGCCATTTGGGATGCAACTGTTATGCTAGCAGAATGTATCGTCTGTTTCCTATTGCTCTGTGGGCTCGGCCAACGGAGAATTATGCTGGTCATCAGAACGATGAAGAGAATAATTATTATTTAAACTAATGTCGCCGTAATTCAGACAAGACCAACCCAAACCATCCTCTCTGGGAACCAACTCTGGCATATTTCCCTATTTGAGATGACTGTGCAACAGGGAGTGTTGCATACAGAATGAATTTTGTCTCACAGTTTGGTAAGGAAGATAAAAAGAATAGGTTGGGCGTACATACTGTAGAGATTCTACAAAGCTAGATAAACGAATGCACCTAGGTGATAAGTACTGGCATTTTCTTAGTGTTTTTCTCATACAGAAACACCAGGGAGAGAGAGGGGAAAAAAACTCCCCACAAAATGTTAACGATTTTCCACCTCATCCTTCAAGAAAGCAAAACCCAGTTTACACTCCTACACTGTAAACTCCTACACACACGCACTGTACACTCCTCCACACAGACACCATCTAACTAATGGCTCTGGTTTGGTAAGAGGAAAAGTGGCCCAGACTCCAAACACCTCTCCTCTAGACAGTGAGAGTGAGGGAACGGTAGAGGGAGGGATAGAGGGAGACATGGGAGGATTAACGGTAGGAGGTGAAGTCTCCTCTGACTCACACGGCTCTTGCTCTCTCACTCACACACACACACACACACACACACACACACACACACACACACACACACACACACACACACACACACACACACACACACACACACTCACACACAAGGGATCAGCGCCTCAGACAGTGGAATTTTTCTGAGTGGATCCTGAAGTGTGTGTGTGTGTGCCTGGACTGGCCCACTCTGTCTAGCCTGAGTCAATGGTGGGCTTAGCCCCCATCCAAGACAGGGACCGACACACTAACTCACAGACAGATACTGCCTGCCCCCACACACACAATCACAAAACAAACAGACACTTTAAGCCCCCAGTCAGGTGGGTGTATGGAGGGGAGTACTTCAGTAGCAGTGAGTGTAAACCAGCCATAGTACTAACCAAACAGTGGGAGTTGATGACATGTTAGATATATGACTGGTTTTCTTTAGCAGTGTGTGCAGTGTGTGTGTGGACTTCACTTCTACTTCCTAAGAGCTCAATCTCTCCCCAGCCTCCTCTCCTCATCTTCCTCTCCTCATCTTCCTCTCCTCATCCTCCTCTCATCTTCCTCTCCTCATCCTCCTCTCCTCATCTTCCTCTCCTCATCCTCCTCTCCTCATCTTCCTCTCCTCATCTTCCTCTCCTCATCCTCCTCTCCTCATCCTCCTCTCCTCATCTTCCTCTCCTCATCCTCCTCTCCTCATCCTCCTCTCCTCATCCTCCTCTCCTCATCCTCCTCTCCTCATCTTCCTCTCCTCATCCTCCTCTCCTCATCTTCCTCTCCTCATCCTCCTCTCCTCATCCTCCTCTCCACGATTGACTGATTTGCAGTGAGTAAGTCTCCCCATCACTCCCCTCTTTCGTATGGGGCGGCAGGTAGCCTAGTGGTTAGAGCGTTGGGCCAGTAACCGAAAGGTTGCTAGATCGAATCCCTGAGCTGGTAAAAATCTGTCGTTCTGCCCCTGAACAAGGCAGTTAACCCACTATTCCTAGGCCGTCATTGTAAATATGAATTTGTTCTTAACCGACTTGCCTAGTTAAACAAATAAAAACATTTAAAATTAAGAGACTTAGGGTGCCAGCTCTTGCTCACACCGTTTGAGTCTCCCAGCGCTTAAACCACTGCTTGTGTGTCCACTGCAGCCTGTGGGACAGACCTGTCCGCTCACACCTCACACACGTGGCACTGTTTGGGTGGTCCACACACACAAATCCCAGGCTAATCAGTAGAACACTCCAAGTGGTGACAGTTTCACCCCATGGGGGATGACGACCACAGGCACAGTTGGTCCACAGGTGTGTGTGTCTGCCGAAGGAGGTTGAGAGGGTGTAGTACTCATGTGTCAAAGATATCTTTAACACCTCATCACCTTAGATCTCTCTGGGGCTTTCACTTGATGAAGAAATAAAAACACACACCACTCACACCACAGTGCTTCAAATGTAGAAATTGTAGGGTTTCAAAGATAGCAAAAAGTAACTTGTTGTTTTAGCACAGGCTCTTACTGGACAGCTTGGTAAATCAGGTAAATCTGGTGCCCTGCCACCCGGCCTGTGTGGATCCAACATGGCACCGGCAGCCCAGAGTGACAGCATGCCACAAGACCAGCCAGACCACCTAGAACTGGACTGGGAAGCCACGGCATAGTTTACTGTGTGTGAAGGCTTTGATTAATATAACTGCCCTCCCTGCCATAGCTACATTTAAGCGTTCCCATAAAGTGTAGCAGAAATAAGACTTGGGAATGACCTGGCCTGAGGGGGAGAGAGAATGAGTGTGTGTGTGTGGGGGGGGGGGTTGTGTGTGTGTTAGAGTTCCTCTTAGTGGTCATAGCTGTCGTACAGTCCAGGGATAATAATAGGATGTGTAATGCTCAGCTCACTGGGGTAAAGCTGGACTTCCCCACATTTCCCTCCACTTGCTCGCTGGTGACACAAGTATCATGTTTTACCCTCCTCTTCCCTCCATTCTCTCCTCTCCCTCCCTCCCTCCCTCCCTCGCGTATTCACAGGACTTATAAGCAAGAAAAATATGTATACAAAAAAACAACAACAATTTCAGGCTACCCCTAATTCGGACAGTTCCCATGGAAACTGCACATTCCTTGTTTATCTTCAATTATAAATAACTTTGGGAAGAGAGGGATCAATACTTTCCCTAAGACCAAATGAGGGGAAAATAGAGAGAAAGAGGAAGAGCGAACGAAGGAAGAAGGGAAAAAAAGCGTGAGAAATCTGACGACATTTGACATCTCTCAGTGACAGGTCCCAGCGTGTTTTTCCCATGGCCTTTTATACAGTAGCTGGGTCCTGCTGTATAACTAACTGCTCCACTGTTTTAACACTGACCCCAAAATGGCTGCCAAGGAGCCACACCAAGGCTCCAGTCTGCACTGTAAAACAGGGCTCAGGAGAGAAACTGGGAGCTTTGTACTGTACAGTATAAAGACTTAAACCCAGGCATCAAAAGGGAAAATCAAGGTCACCAGTTCTAGGCTGTGTACCAAATGGCACCCTAAGCTCTATGAGCCCTGGTCAAAAGTAGTCCACTATGTAGGGAATAGGTTTCCATTTGTGACACAGTCCTAGTGCTTGCCTTGGCTCCCTCTTTTCAAAGGATTTCCTCATGGTTTCTGTAAGAGATTCACGGCGGCCATCTTTCAGCCGTCATTAGAAGCTATCCTTGCCACAGGACTGGAAGCTATAATTGACTTTCGGCGGAAAGAAAAAGTTGTCAAAACACAATTAAATGCAAAAATATGGAGAGAGCGAGAATGAGAGACAATGAGAATGTTGGCAAGCTATAAGATAACATCACAGGCTTTCCTTGCCCTAAAATAGGAAAGAATAACAGTGAAACCATCACTTTCAGACAGTGATTTGGAGGGGAAATTATGTGGATCAGTGACACTGTCTGCATCCCAAATTGCACCCTATTCCCTATATAGTGCACTACTTTTGACCAGAGCCCTTTAAGTAGTGCACTATGTAGGGAATAGGGTGCCATTTGAAGGTTGTAGTCGAAACACAACAAATCCCTCCTTTGCTGTCCCAATGAGGGATGACCAAATAAAAATCAGATAAAGAATCAAGAAAAAATAAATATATTGTGGAAACTGGTATGTAATATTAGAAAAAGACAAAAATATAATTGATAAATGGTTTAGTAAAATTAAGTGAGTTTTTAGAACATAATGAGTGATGGACTTGAATGTGAATTTCCTTACCTAAGAGTATTCATAGGATCTTTATATTGGCTCACTAAATACTAATCAACTTGGACTTTAACAACAGTTCAACAACACAGATGGTTTCTTGTGGTCTGTAATACGCAATAACAACTACATAACAATTCAACGATCCACACATTTCTCAGCCAGGTCAGTGGATTTTGCTTCCTCAGCGGTGCTGTGAAGCAACAGATGCCCTGTAAAACTCCTGTCAGTCCGTCCCTCTCCTTCTCCCTCTGCTACCTCCCTCCAGTACTGGAAAGATGATCTTCTCTCTCTCTTATTTCACAGGAAATGTAATAAAGAGGGGAGCATGGAGGAGAGGCATGGGGTTAACTGTTCAAATAATCCCTAGTACAGGAGACAGGGCTGGAGATAGGAGACAGGGCTGGGGGATAGTGCTACGACAGTACAGGAGACAGGGCTGGAGATAGGAGACAGGGCTGGGGGATAGTGCTAGGACAGTACAGGAGACAGGGCTGAAGATAGGAGACAGGACTGGGGATAGTGCTAGGACAGTACAGGAGACAGGGCTGGAGATAGGAGACAGGGCTGGGGGATAGTGCTAGGACAGTACAGGAGACAGGGCTGGAGATGGGAGACAGGGCTGGGGGATAGTGCTAGGACAGTACAGGAGACAGGGCTGGAGATAGGAGACAGGGCTGGGGGATAGTGCTAGGACAGTACAGGAGACAGGACTGGAGATAGGAGACAGGGCTGTGGGATAGTGCTAGGACAGTACAGGAGACAGGGCTGTGGGATAGTGCTAAGACAGTACAGGAGACAGGGCTGGAGATAGGAGACAGGGCTGTGGGATAGTGCTAGGACAGTACAGGAGACAGGGCTGGAGATAGGAGACAGGGCTGGGGGATAGTGCTAGGACAGTACAGGAGACAGGGCTGGAGATAGGAGACAGGACTGGGGATAGTGCTAGGACAGTACAGGAGACAGGGCTGGAGATAGGAGACAGGGCTGGGGGATAGTGCTAGGACAGTACAGGAGACAGGGCTGGAGATAGGAGACAGGGCTGGGGGATAGTGCTAGGACAGTACAGGAGACAGGGCTGGAGATAGGAGACAGGGCTGGGGGATAGTGCTAGGACAGTACAGGAGACATGGCTGTGGGATAGTGCTAAGACAGTACAGGAGACAGGGCTGGAGATAGGAGACAGGGCTGGGGGATAGTGCTAGGACAGTACAGGAGACAGGGCTGGGGGATAGTGCTAAAACAGTGGATAGGTGATAGGTTAGCAGCGCTGGGTCTAGGCCTGGGCCTGGGTCTGGGCCCGGCAGTAGAGGTAGGTCTGGTTCAGGATCTAGGTGAACTGCAGTTCTACAGTAGGTCTGAGACATTAACCAGAGGAGTCTGTGGTGCAGTGGAGCGGTCCAGCTGTCTCTCTCTCTCCTTCCTCCTCTCTCTGTAATCTGCTCTGATTTATAGTATCTCTCTTCCTGCCTCTCTGGTGCTGGGGAGGGCCTCCCTGCCTGAGACAGCCTGGCGTCCCCCCGACACACACAAACACACACTCAAGTCCAGTACTCATATACTATGGTGTCCCCCCGACACACACACAAACACACACTCAAGTCCAGTACTCATATACTATGGTGCAGTAATCCTATGACTGCAGGCACATACAAACACCTCTCACATTAACTATTGCTGTAAATATAGTATTCTACCCTACGTATTCTACAGATATACTACATATTCTGTCCATATACTGTCCATAATGTCTATACATCCCATCATATACATCTATATTTATATTCCCGACTCTGACATTGATCGTCCTAATATTTATTTTACTTTTGTGTATTGTTAAATACTACTGCACTGTTGGAGCTAGGAACACAAGCATTTTGCTACTCCTGCAATATCATCTGCTAAATATGTGACTGCGACCAATAAGATTTGATTTGGAGGGGAGAGCGAACACACAGCCCACATGACCTTGTGACAGTAGAGTCCACATTCATCTCTTCAGGGTTGTGAAATATGGTTTGATAAATGGGAGAAGATTCCTGCTATCTCTTCACGTTGACACAGCAGATATGGGCCCACACCATTCATTCCCTAGCATCATGTGTAAAGACATAGTGACAGCATACCAGTGTAGGAAAGTCCAGTCATAATACCACTGGCCCTTTCTAACTCCTGTCTAATCCTATGCTGAGAAAACACAGTGCAAGTCCACAAAGATACCACATGACCAATGACTTGACCAAAACACAAACCAGTGCCTTCAGTGTTTCCCCTAGCATTACTTAGGTTGGATGGACCAACTAGCAATTTACATACTCGCTCGCTCACTCGTTGGCTCACTCACTCACTCACTCACTCACTCACTCACTCACTCACTCACTCACTCACTCACTCACTCACTCACCAGAACACTGTGTGCTACCTGTGTGATTATAGTATGAGTGACATCAGATAGAGTGCTAGTAGGAGGTGGGGAGGGGAACAGAACATTTCGGAGGGTAAACATTGTTCTAACCCCAGGTAGTGCGTCTGGGATGTGGTATACGAGGGGATGGGTAACAAATGGCACCCTATACCCTTTATAGTGCACTACTTTTGACCAGGGCCCTGGTCTAAAGTAGTGCACTATATAGGGAAAAGGGTGCCATTTGGGAGGTAGTCAAGGTGGTATCTGCTCCTACTTGCATTTAATTGTCTCTCGGAGGAGCGGCAGCCATGATTCAGCCTTTCAAATGAAATTGGCGACATCATAAAAGCAGAGCTGGGGGGGTCAGGCAAAGTTCAGACCTTGGAGACACACACGCATAGACAGATGCACAGAAGCTGACGCGCGCACAAACACACGCACACACACGCTTTCGGATGCAAATACACACATACAGTATGCACGCAGACAAAGACACACCCTCTCCCTGCCTACTTCCCCTTGCCTCAACTACTACTACTGGGTGAGCTGGGCTACATTTCATTTTAAAAAGTTATCCTCTCTCTCTTCTGTCTTTGTTGATTTGAAACCACTGGGTAGGTATAAGCAACATCTGCACCTCGTTTCCTTCATGCTGATTTCAACTATCCCGTCCTGTGTGATTTGTGAAGAGGAAGAGAACAAGGAGTAGTAGGGAGGGGATACACTTTTGGAATGAAACAGCCCAAGGCTTTGAAAAATAACTGCTCCTATCTCTGCTGTTCTGGCACACAATAATTAGTGTGTGAAAGTGACCTGCTCTCTTAACAGTCATATTCTCAGGCAGAGGGAGGAGAGGGATGGAGGGAGGTGTGAGGAGAGAAGAGAGGGATGGAGGGAGGGGGGAGGAGAGAAGAGAGGGATGGAGGGAGGTGTGAGGAGAGAAGAGAGGGATGGAGGGAGGGGGGAGGAGAGAAGAGAGGGATGGAGGGAGGGGGGGAGGAGAGAAGAGAGGGATGGAGGGAGGGGGAGGAGAGAAGAGAGGGATGGAGGGAGGTGTGAGGAGAGAAGAGAGGGATGGAGGGAGGTGTGAGGAGAGAAGAGAGGGATGGAGGGAGGTGTGAGGAGAGAAGAGAGGGATGGAGGGAGGGGGGAGGAGAGAAGAGAGGGATGGAGGGAGGTGTGAGGAGAGAAGAGAGGGATGGAGGGAGGGGGGGAGGAGAGAAGAGAGGGATGGAGGGAGGAGAGAAGAGAGGGATGGAGGGAGGGGGGAGGAGAGAAGAGAGGGATGGAGGGAGGTGTGAGGAGAGAAGAGAGGGATGGAGGGAGGGGGGAGGAGAGAAGAGAGGGATGGAGGGAGGGGGAGGAGAGAAGAGAGGGATGGAGGGAGGGGGGAGGAGAGAAGAGAGGGATGGATGGAGGGGGGAGGAGAGAAGAGAGGGATGGAGGGAGGGGGATTGATGGAGGGCCAGTGTAGTAGCCAGAGTACAGCCTGAGCCTAATTTTAATCTCTCTCCATCTCTCTTTTTCACTCTGTCGCTCACAGAAAGAAAGACCCTGATCGGTGGGAAGCTGAATAGGGGGCCTGACCTGAGGCAGGAAGAGAGCCGTGCGTGTGTTTCCGGGGGTCCCATGGGAGTACAGCCTGGTAAGACATTGCGTTCCCACCATGCGGCAATCCCCTCTGTCACCCAGTTTGCCCTCCATCCCTGGCTCCTCCCGTCACCCCGGCCTCCCAACCCCAGGCCAGAGGGTCCAGGCTTTTCTCAGGGCTTTGCCCAGCTTCCAACAATATTTCTCGCTCTCTCTCTCTCCACATTCACTTTCTCCAACTTTCTTATCTCTGTCTCTGTCACACACCCCACCTCAGCTTCTTGCCTTTCCCAGGGCTGGTCCTCCTTGGGTATTACCTCTCTTTGACCAGATCTCTTTAATGAGAGGAGAAGCCCTGGACCCAGGTGGAACATGCACTGCCTGGACCCAGGTGGAACATACACTGCCTGGACCCAGGTGGAACATACACTGCCTGGACCCAGGTGGAACATACACTGCCTGGACCCAGGTGGAACATACACTGCCTGGACCCAGGTGGAACATACACTGCTTGGACCCAGGTGGAACATACACTGCCTGGACCCTGGAGGAACATACACTGCCTGGACCCAGGTGGAACATACACTGCCTGGACCCAGGTGGAACATACACTGCCTGGACCCAGGTGGAACATACACTGCCTGGACCCTGGAGGAACATACACTGCCTGGACCCAGGTGGAACATACACTGCCTGGACCCAGGTAGAACATACACTGCCTGGACCCAGGTGGAACATACACTGCCTGGACCCAGGTAGAACATACACTGCCTGGACCCAGGTGGAACATACACTGCCTGGACCCTGGAGGAACATACACTGCCTGGACCCTGGAGGAACATACACTGCCTGGACCCTGGAGGAACATACACTGCCTGGACCCAGGTGGAACAGCCCCTAACAGCCACCCAACACCCAGACAATCAATGTGTGTGTACACCGGCGTGTGCAAGAATGTGTGTAAGACAGTCACCTGCATAGTGTGTGTATAGCAGAGTAAGTGTGTTCGGGGAGGGTCTGGTGAGGAATTAATTGCCACGCGTGACACCCTAGGTGTCGGGACAGATACTGATTTTGCCACGGCAGACGCTCTTAGGTGAGGTGTGTGTGTTGATGTGAGGAGAGTGGAGGAGACAGTGGGACAGCTAGCCAAGCCGGCCAGACCAGAGGTGTCACAAACACTTTCTCTCCTTTAATAAGAGAGTTGCGCTCATGCCAGCAGCAGCAGCTAGATGCCAAACACACACTACTGTGTGTGTAAACGTGTGTGTGTGTAAACGTGTGTGAGCAGAACAGACAGACACAGAAAGGTCAGGTAGAGCCTCATGCTCTTCAAACCAGGAACACATCAGTACTCAAACAGGAGCCCATGTGTGTATAAGCTGTACATTTAAGCAATAAGGCCAGTGCCTGGATACAGCTCTTAGCTGTGGTATATTGGCCATGTATCACAAACCCCAGAGGGGCATTATTGCTATTATAAACTGGTTACCAATGTAATTAGAGTAGTAAAAATACATGTTTTGTCATACCTGTGGTATACGGTCTGATATACCACGACTATCAGCCAATCGGCATTCAGGTCTCGAACCACCCATATTATAATATGCAATTTATTGCAATACACAATTAGACTAAGGGAGAGAGAAATCCCCACCAATCCTAGAGTAGAGTGACTGACTGGTGTGATGTGTGTGATTCATCCCCTGTTACCACTGGTTCCCCCTGGACTCTCCCTGTGAGAAATGTCCCCCGGTGGCCCCCATAGCAGAGGAGAAATGGCTAACTGTGGCTGCTTCCCTATGGGCCAGGTTAAAAGTAGTGCACTATATAGGGAATAGGGTGCCATTTGGGAAACAGACTGTGGCACAGGAACCAGGGCTGATGTTTGGTTCTCAGGCTAGCCTCTGTTTACCCTGGGCTATTTCAGGGAGCCAACTCTGTTGCCCTCTGAGCCCTATCCTACCCCCTCCCTTCCTCCTCCTCTCTTCTCTCTTCTCACCCCTCCCCCTCCCCCTCCTCTCCTCTCATCCTCTTCCTTCTTGCTCACCCTCGCTCCCTCCCTCCCTACCTCCCCCTTTCCTCTCTGGAGGCCTGGGTTATGTGAACGGCGAGGGAATGGTGAGAAAGAGGAGGAGGATTGAGAAAGACGAAGGGGAGGAGAGAGAGAGGGAGAGAAAGAGAGTACCAAGTATGCTGCTGAGTATCCCCAGGGGGTCCACAGTCATCACATTCCCTACAGACTGTATAGTTGCAGTGTGTGTGTGTGTGTGTGTGTGTGTGTGTGTGTGTGTGTGTGTGTGTGTGTGTGTGTGTGTGTGTGTCAGAGCAGGGGCCAAGTCTCACACTTGTGCTTCCTGACCTGGCAGTCATTCACAGAGACCCCACTAAGTGCTACTTCCTATATGCTCGGTCTTTCATAACAATCTTAGCAAGTCCACTTCCTCCACTAAACACACAGCTAGACCCGAGTCAGCCTGACCAAGCTACTCTGCAAACCTTCTCTTTCCCACTCCCCCCCCCCCCCCACACACACACACACTCGGAAATACCCTCTCGTAGTCTGTTGACTGATTTAGATTTTGCTATCCAACTCGACCCCACTCTTTCCCGCCCTTCCTCTCTCTATCCTTTGTTTATCTTTTTCTCCATCTTTATCCTTCTCTCTCTCTCCCGCTCTCTTTTATGTGTGGCCTACGTTTGGCTCCCATCTCTAACTGACCCTCTAAACAAACCCATGTTAATGTGTTGTAATCTTGACCCTAGACAGACTCACATGAAAGGAACATGGCTGTATCCCAAATTGCACACTATTCCCTATTCCAGGGCCCATTGGGCTCTGGCCAAAGGCAGTGCACTGTATAGGGAATAGGGTGCCACTTGGGACATTGACCAGATTTCATTGGACCTAAGCACTTAGCGTAGAAAACTCTCTATCCGCTCTTCAACAGGTCCTGGAGTATCAGTTTACTGAGCGGTGGATAGATAGCGGAGAGGAGATATCTAGTTAAAGGGTTCCATGTTGCTGTTGGTTGATCAAAGTGTACCAGGGCCTTTGTTACTAATTGTGTGATATTCTAGTGGAGTGGTTTTAGAGACGACATCCCCCTATGGAGCCGGGCCTTAATGGGGTGGCCATCAAATTGGTTCCCTCATGTTTTTCTGATGCTCAGATCGCTGAGAGGTTAGGAGGAGAGAGCGACGCTGTGAGGCTTTAAAGGTGCATTCTGTATCTTAAATTACTGGTCAAACGTGTGTCCCTTTTGGCAAATGAGGAGAGAAGAGGAGAGGTTGAAGACAAGAAGAGAGAAGAGGAGAGGTTGAAGACAAGAAGAGAGAAGAGGAGAGGTTGAAGACAAGAAGAGAGAAGAGGAGAGGTTGAAGACAAGAAGAGAGAAGAGGAGAGGTTGAAGACAAGAAGAGAGAAGAGGAGAGGTTGAAGACAAGAAGAGAGAAGAGGAGAGGTTGAAGACAAGAAGAGAGAAGAGGAGAGGTTGAAGACAAGAAGAGAGAAGAGGAGAGGTTGAAGACAAGAAGAGAGAAGAGGAGAGGTTGAAGACAAGAAGAGAGAAGAGGAGAGGTTGAAGACAAGAAGAGAGAAGAGGAGAGGTTGAAGACAAGAAGAGAGAAGAGGAGAGGTTGAAGACAAGAAGAGAGAAGAGGAGAGGTTGAAGACAAGAAGAGAGAAGAGGAGAGGTTGAAGACAACAAGAGAGAAGAGGAGAGGTTGAAGACAAGAAGAGAGAAGAGGAGAGGTAAACACAACAAGAGAGAGAAGAGGAGAGGTTGAAGACAAGAAGAGAGAAGAGGAGAGGTTGAAGACAAGAAGAGAGAAGAGGAGAGGTTGAAGACAAGAAGAGAGAAGAGGAGAGGTTGAAGACAAGAAGAGAGAAGAGGAGAGGTTGAAGACAAGAAGAGAGAAGAGGAGAGGTTGAAGACAAGAAGAGAGAGGAGGAGAGGTTGAAGACAAGAAGAGAGAAGAGGAGAGGTTGAAGACAAGAAGAGAGAAGAGGAGAGGTTGAAGACAAGAAGAGAGAAGAGGAGAGTAGAGCAGAGGAGAAGAGAAATGGAATACCAGAGGAAAGGGAAGAAGAGGAGACAAGTCCTTGCAGAGTTAACTTATGTCCAATGTCCTTTACCAGGTAACACACAGAAGAGACATTAATAAGGTCTCCCAGAGACATGAAACAGGAGTGCCACATCTCTAGTCAATGTCAGAGACTTATGACAGCCCCCCTACAACAACAACCACATCTGACTAACACACTTCCTATGATACACGCACACGCGCACGGCATGCTATTATGACCTGGGGATTAGTCCTGGTATTTCGCTACTCATGAGAAGTATGTTTAAAAGGTGAACCTTTAACTCTGGAGGCTAATGGTAGCAGCCAGACAACCAGCTGGTCCCTGGCCTCCGGACCGCTGAAAGCCTGATTCCGGGGCTGAATGGCCTCTCCAGTCCAGTCTAATACTGTCATAATAAGACTAGCATAGGGACAATGTCAGGCTAATCCTCTCTCTTTGTGCCTGGGCTTTCTTAGGCACTTGTTGCAGGTAGGGTTATTGTCAGAGGCTGAAGCCTCCAGACTCAGACAAGCAGACATTTAATTAAAGTTGGGGAGGGTGACAGCGCAAGGAGGGGAACAAAGGCAAAGTTAGGAGCACTGCTTGGCTGCTTGATGGTGCTCTTCGGAGGAGTTCAAACTACCTTCAGATACATTTTGTCTCAAAAATAGTTGTGTCAAGTTGTTTTGTGTGATTTCTTTCACAAGTGTTGAGTGTTACCATACAGTCCAAAGAGGGATTGTTTTTAAAGAAAGGAGTGAACGAAGAAACAGATAGCAGAAGTGTACAGAAAGAGGAGAAATCCCTCCAGTTGGATGTGAAAGAGTGAAGTCTGGGGAACGAGGGAGGAAAGAGGAGAGAAAACTGCTCTCTCTCTCTCATTGTATCATAGTGCATTACTTCGACCACAGCCCTATGGGCCCTGGTCAACAGTAGTAAACTATATGTAGGGAATAGGGTGCCATTTGGAACGTATTCTATGTGTCTGTCCCTGGGCCTTTGTAATGTTTTGCACAGACCAGCGTTCCAAGGTCATTTGATAGCTGCTCATCCAGCTGTTTTCATATTCAGTTTCTGCCTCTCTTTTTTTTGTCACACTCCGCCAGATTATCACCGCGGGCAACAGATTAACCCACCCAAAAAGACAAAAAATAATAAGAATGTTGAAGCTACCAAGCTTTTAATCCTGCTGCTGAGGGAAGACACACACACACACACACACACACACACACACACACACACACACACACACACACACACACACACACACACACACACACACACACACACACACTCCCGCTCCCACACACACAAACATACATACACATTCCACACCTGTCTCTTTCTATGACACCTGTCTCTCTCTCCCTACACTACCTACAGCCACACTGCAGTGATAGTCTAACCGGTACTGTAGTCCTATCACCATGTGATAACATCAGGGTTGGCTGGGGATTACTATCCATCTCTAGGGTGTCACAGCCCAGCTCCAAGACCCGGCACCCAGAGAGAATCAGGGGAGGGGGGCTAGGCCATGATCTCCCCCAGCCCAGAGGGCCCCGAGGTGGGCCAGGCGGGATCAGGTTACTGGTCACTCTGGAGGGTTAGCAGTTAGCCCCCAGTGTTAACCCCCTAGTCCTGGTTTATAACAGCAGGGTTTAACGAGGAACCATGTTAGCCTAGCGGGAGGCCGTAGCGGGAGGCCGTAGCAGGAGGCCCTTACAGGCTGGCCCTTACAGGCTGGCCCTGAGCCTGGTGGCACACCCTTACCCTCTATCTGCTACTGCATCGATCTGAGAGGACTGGAAAGGTGTGAGCAATAGGTTTAAGTAAATAAGTAATGTGCTTTTAACTACACAGGGGTGATCTCCAAACCCCCCCCCCCTTACATCTGCCCATCAATCCAAATGAGTCAACTGGGCTAGCTAGCCTCCCTCCACATGCCAAAACCAGACATGTCTTCGTCTCCCTCTCTGTCTCCATGGTTTCACCACCTCTCCCTGCTACAGGCACCACATCCAACCTCAATCATTCTCCTCTTCCATCTCCTCTCATCCAACTCTCCTCTCTCTCATCTCCCTCTTCCAGGAGACATATGGTATGTGATGATGGGAGAGAACACACACACACACCATACATGATGATGGGAGAGATAACCCCACAGACACACACATAACGATGAGAGAGATAACATCACGCAGACATATGTCAAGAGAGGTCGCAGCATGAAGAACACGGTCCAGTCACACACACACTGACCGGCGGCTGACCCTGGCAGGCCAGCAGCTGTTGTCTGTTTGAAGTTTCACTCAGAAAGAGATCCCCTTTCATTTACAGACTACAGCCCCTTCAGCCAACATTATTTAAAGGAGAGCGAGGGAGAAAACGAGAGACTACAGCCAAATGACACCCTCTCCTCCTCCTCCTCCTCCTCCACCGCCAAAGCAAAGGATTCATCCTGCTAGATCTGGAAGTGTTCTCATATCATCACACGAGTCTGCTGATCACACACTCAAACATGATTGTACTCAAAACACACAAGTGAAACAAATCGCTGAAACATAGTACTTGACACTACAGGCATTGTAACAGGGTGTGTATGTATTAGTGAATATCCATGTCCTACCTGAGTAGTGGTACAGTCAGGGCCCAGGGGGAGAGGAAACGAGAGGAGAGAAAAACACATTTCATATTGAGATCATTCCAAACAATATCAAGTGAGTTATACTGTCACAGTGTGATTTAGGTAATCACTTTCTTTTCCAGAATAAACACACAACACACTGGCACATATACAAACACACACGTGACATACAGAATGGGTACATCTCGTCTTACCCTCCCTCTATCCCTCCCCTCTTCCCTCCCCTCTTCCCTCCCTCTGTCCTTTAGAGTGGTAGAGCTCTTAGCGCCACAGCCTGCACTGTGTGGCCAGTGAAGAGTGATAATAACAGAGAGACTGCCCTGGGCTAGAAGGCAGCTTTACTCAGTTAGCACAGCGCACACACACACTTTACACACTCAAGTCTCCAGGAATGAAGCAGCCTCTTCATTGAGTACACACACGCACCCCAAATCCCCTAACCTGATTTAAAACGTCACCCCTCGTCCACAGAGATGAATCTACTATCACACCATCACCCTGTGTGTACACACACACACACACACACACACACACACACACACACACACACACACACACACACACACACACACACAGCAGTGTTGGCCGTTAGCTAACCAACAGGCCTGTAAGCTTATTACCCCATCTCCAAGCCTCCAGCACACCCAGCTAACCAACAGGCCTGTAAGCTTATTACCCCCATCTCCAAGCCTCCAGCACACCCAGCTAACCAACAGGCCTGTAAGCTTATTACCCCCATCTCCAAGCCTCCAGCACACCCAGCTAACCAACAGGCCTGTAAGCTTATTACCCCATCTCCAAGCCTCCAGCACACCCAGCTAACCAACAGGCCTGTAAGCTTATTACCCCCATCTCCAAGCCTCCAGCACACCCAGCTAACAAACAGGCCTGTAAGCTTATTACCCCCATCTCCAAGCCTCCAGCACACCCAGCTAACCAACAGGCCTGTACGCTTATTACCCCCATCTCCAAGCCTCCAGCGCACCCAGCTAACCAACAGGCCTGTAAGCTTATTACCCCCATCTCCAAGCCTCCAGCACACCCAGCTAACCAACAGGCCTGTAAGCTTATTACCTCCATCTCCAAGCCTCCAGCACACCCAGCTAACCAACAGGCCTGTAAGCTTATTACCCCCATCTCTAAGCCTCCAGCACACCCAGCTAACCAACAGGCCTGTAAGCTTATTACCTCCATCTCTAAGCCTCCAGCACACCCAGCTAACCAACAGGCCTGTAAGCTTATTACTTCCATCTCTAAGCCTCCAGCACACCCAGCTAGCTAACAGCTTTTTACACAACAGCAGGCCCAGCTCCATCTCACTGTAAGGTGTAGTCACACGTTGTGTGTGTTGACGATTCCAGTGACCCGGGGACAGTGGTTCTGTGAGGACTTTTCTAAAAGGATCAAGTAGAGTTGAGAGGTCAGGAGGTCAAGGCGGTTGGGGTGGGCTGGGGGGTGTCGTAAGGGGCGGCTAGACGGCTAGCACATGTGGTGTGTGTTTTGTGCCAACTTGTACAGTGTACACCACGCTTACGCACACACACACACACACACACACACACACACACACACACACACACACACACACACACACACACACACACACACACACACACACACCGGGCCTGGTAGCGTGTGATAGTCTGCTCTTTTGGCCTGGTTTCCTCCTCTCAACACCCCC
Source organism: Salmo trutta (assembly GCF_901001165.1). Lineage (NCBI taxonomy): Eukaryota > Metazoa > Chordata > Actinopteri > Salmoniformes > Salmonidae > Salmo > Salmo trutta. The sequence continues at coordinate 19,081,209 of NC_042982.1, forward strand.
ATAAAGATGACAAGGTCCTGGGATCAAAGTCTTACTGCGCCCCCTCCTCCCCCTTCTCTGCCCCTATTCTACCCCAGCCCTCCCTCTGCTCTCTGGGAGTAGAGCCAGGGACTGACCCTGGCCCAGACCTGGGTCTTTAAACGTCCACTACATCCTCTCAAACTCCTGACGTTACTCCTGATCAAAGGTGACACCACAGCAGTGCTTTTCAGAATCACAGACCCCCTGTGTCCGATGTTTTGTCCACACAATTCAGCTTTTCAGGAATATAAGAGACTCTCAGAGCTTCAGTCCTTTATATTCTGGGACCGATGTGCTCTAGTTTCTACAGGAAAAACTCTGTAGTCCAGTCACATGGTCAGGAAAAACTCTGTAGTCCAGTCACAGGGTCAGGAAAAACTCTGTAGTCCAGTCACAGGGTCAGGAAAAACTCTGTAGTCCAGTCACAGGGTCAGGAAAAACTCTGTAGTCCGGTCACAGGGTCAGGAAAAACTCTGTAGTCCGGTCACAGGGTCAGGAAAAACTCTTAGCCCTATGAATTACATTTCGGTATACATTTTCTTGGAAAGAGAATTATAAGCAGCTCATATTGAACAGATACTACTGTGTTCCACCAGATGCCTTGGACAGTTCAGTAGCTCTATGGGGGAAAGACTGCTGCTATTATAATATGTTTTCTTGAAAAGAGAATTATAGCCACCTCAGCTAAGATGGACAGGGTTCATATTAGATGGCCAGAGGGTTCACGGGATGCCTGGGATAGTTCAGCAACTCTATGGGGAGGAGAGACAACACTGGCCCGTTGTAGTGCTACATAGAGCTAATGGAGAAGACATGCTACCTGAGGGTGATACTGCTGCTGCTGGAGACATTAACACAGCTCACACTGCCAAGACATAGTGTGTGTGTTTTTGAGTGTGCTTTCACAGTCCTTGTCGAGAAGTAGTAATGTATCCCATAAGGGATGAGAGGGTGTGATCGTTCGACGTACCTGACCTGAACTTTTGATCCCACTGCTGCAAAAGAGAGGAAGAGAAGGAGAGGAGAGCAGGAAAAGAGGAGGCAGAGAGGAAAGGAGAAAAGAGAGGAAGAGAGGAGAGGAGAGCAGGAAAAGAGGAGGCAGAGAGGAAAGGAGAAAAGAGAGGAAGAGAGGAGAGGAGAGCAGGAGAGTAGTGAGGAGAGGAGTTGTAAGGAGACGAGCAGAGGAGAGAGGAGAGAGGAGAGGAGACGAGCAGAGGAGAGAGGAGAGGAGAGGAGGCAGAGAGGAAAGGAGAAAAGAGGATCCCACTGAGGATAGTTCATCAGCTCAACTCATATTTAACAATGATGAATATAAAGTCCCAGATCGTGTCCAAAAAGAGTCCTCAGAAACAGCAATGAAGAACCACCCAATAGTAACAGACCAGAGCAATGACATCACCCCGGAACAACACAATTGAGTTGTGAAATGAAATTAGCAGCGAGAGAGTAAATAAATTGAATTTGTCACGGATGTCCGGATTGGTGCGATACGGTTGAGTGTGATGAAGACTTTGCCTTCCGGCCCTTGGCCTTAAAACAAACACACACACACACACACACACACACACACACACACACACACACACCACACACACACACACACACACACACACACACACAGATACTCCCTCTTCCCCACACACACTCTCACAGTCCTGTGTGTGTGAATCATAGCGAGATAGCTGACAGGCTGCAGACAGGTCCAGTGACACCTCCCTCTTCCCTCAATGGCTGTGAGCTCCCAGCACCTCTACCCTCCACACTCTGCCACAGTGCGAGAGGACCATGTTATGGACCTAAGTGCCTAGGTGTTACCTCAGCACCTGAGGACAAGCACCACCACTCTGGGGAAACTGGGAGTGCTTCTGACACAAAATGGACTCCAAGCACCGTGGATGACAGGGAAAATGGCTGCAGGGAAATTGGACAGCTAGTTCTACTGTTCTGTACAGAGGAGAGCAATAAAATATAATTTCAGATGAGCTTACTAACAGGAAAAGTAGATAAATATGGTCACTACAACATGTGATCCTGTGTGGCTCAGTTGGTAGAGAATGACGCTTGCAACGCCAGGGGCCATGGGTTTGATTCCCACTGGGACCACCATGTGAAAAATGTATGCACGCATGATTGTAAATTGTTTGGATAAAAGCAGCTGATAAATGTCATATTATTATTATTATTATGTTATCAACATATACTGAACAAAAATATAAAAGTAACATGCAAAAATGTCAAAGATTTTACTGAGTTACAGTTCATATAAGGAAATCAGTCAATTTAAAAACGAATTAGGCCCTAATCTATGGATTTCACATGACTGGGCATGGGTGCAGGCATAGGCCCACACACTGGGGAGCCAGGCCCAGCCAATCAGAATGAGTTTTATCGTGGTCTGTGGTTGTGAGGCCGGTTGGACGTACTGCCAAATTCTCTAAAAGGACGTTGGAGGCAGCTTACGGTAGAGAAATGAACATTCAATTCTCTGGCAACAGCTCTGTATATGTTCGTTCAGTGTAGATGGTTGATCATGATGTTCAGTTTAAAATACTGGTCCGGACCACTAATGCTAAATGCATATGGTTCCCACCACTACTCTACACACACTCCACTGAAGTAATATGTAGGAGTGGCACTAGTGCTATAGATTAAGAGAATCAAAGAAACATACACTCTGATCTACCTACATCCACTGCCTGACCCACACAATCTCTCCCTCTCTCCCTCCCTCCCCCCCCCCTGCCTGCCTAAAACACTGATTGCTTTCATTCCTAATCAGTGGCTGATGAATTGTCTTAAAGCCAGCAGGAGAGTCAATTGGATCTGATATGTTCTATCCGGTGGCTGCTTATTGGATAATAGTGTGCTTGTTGGGGATGTTGTGTGTATGACACTGGGTCACTGTGGGTGTGTGTATGTGGGACATGTGACCTTGTAAGTGGGGGGCAGGGATGCCACATGACCTCATCTGATGAGCAGTTTGGACAGCATGGTCTGATCTCTGAAACACACACACACACACACACACACACACACACACACACACAGCTGTTGCAGGACGTCTGTCTATCCCCTCAAACCCAACATGGAGCGAGAAAGAGGAAGAAAGAGAGAGAGAGAGAGAGAGAGAGGGGGAAAGAAAGAGACAGCGAGGGAAATAAAGAGAGAAGGAGAGAGAGCAATTGGTTTTGGAGGATGAGGAGGGGAGGGAGAAGAGGGAGGAAAGGGGAGGTTTGGCATCAGCGTGGAGCCAGGGCCTACAGCCTACAGTTCCACAGGGGGGGACAGAGCCATTGTGTGGCAACAAGCTCCCCCATTGAGCCTGCCATGTGTGTCGCTAAACTCTACTAATGAGCGTTACCCACCTCTAGCACCACACACACACACACACACACACAAAACACACTGCTCCACAGGACCCCATTCACAATGACAGAGAGAGAGCGAACTGGGGGAAGGAGGGGATCCAGTCCGTAAGGGGCATGGCCTTGTCAGGGGGCAGCCCTTAGTTCCTCTCAGTCAGTCACATGAGCTGTGGCAGCGCCAGCGAGGAAGAAGAAGAGAGTGAAGGGAGGTAAAGAAAGAAAAAAAGGAGGGCATGTCATCTCCCATCAGGCATAGGTTTTTTCCACAACAGCTATTTCCAACGTCAGGGAGGTGGAGGGAGAGGGCTGTAGTACTGAGGACGGCCCGGCCATTAAAACCCAGTTAAAACACTTCTAATGTTGTCAGTGGACAGACCGAGAGACGCAGGGAGGAGAGGAGGAGGGAGGGCTGGAGTGGCCTGGCGATGCTATCTGCCTCACAGCCAGTTCACTGCTGCTGTCAATACTATAAACAGCAAGGTGCAAGATGAGCAACAAGCTAATATCCACATCAAACTTTCATGGAGGCTCCTAGGGCAAAGAGTGGATGGAGGGAGAGAGAGTGAAAGAGAGAGAGCTAGTGAGAGTGAGAGGGAGAGAGAGTGAAAGAGAGAGAGCTAGTGAGAGTGAGAGAGAGTGAAAGAGAGAGAGCTAGTTAGCGGGAGAGAGAGTGAAAGAGAGAGAGCTAGTGAGAGGGAGAGAGAGTGAAAGAGAGAGAGCTAGTGAGCGGGAGGAGAGAGAGTGAAGAGAGAGAGAGCTAGTGAGAGGGAGAGAGGTGAAGAGAGAGAGCTAGTGAGAGGGAGAGAGAGTGAAAGAGAGAGAGCTAGTGAGAGGGAGAGAGAGTGAAAGAGAGAGAGCTAGTGAGAGGGAGAGAGAGTGAAAGAGAGAGAGCTAGTGAGAGGGAGAGAGTGAAAGAGAGAGAGCTAGTGAGAGGGAGAGAGAGTGAAAGAGAGAGAGCTAGTGAGCGGGAGAGCGAGAGAGTGAAAGAGAGAGAGAGCGAGAGAGTGAAAGAGAGAGAGCTAGTGAGCGGGAGAGAGAGTGAAGAGAGGAGAGGCTAGTGAGAGGGAGAGAGAGTGAAAGAGAGAGAGCTAGTGGAGGGAGAGAGAGTGAAAGAGAGAGAGCTAGTGAGCGGGAGAGAGAGAGTGAAAGAGAGAGAGCTAGTGAGGGAGAGAGAGTGAAAGAGAGAGAGCTAGTGAGAGGGAGAGAGAGTGAAAGAGAGAGAGTAGTGAGCGGGAGAGAGAGTGAAAGAGAGAGAGCTAGTGAGAGGGAGAGAGAGTGAAAGAGAGAGAGCTAGTGAGGGGGAGAGAGAGTGAAAGAGAGAGAGCTAGTGAGATGAGATATAAAGTAGAGAGAGTGAAAGAGAGAGAGCTAGTGAGAGGGAGAGAGAGTGAAAGAGAGAGAGCTAGTGAGCGGGAGGAGAGGAGTGAAAGAGAGAGAGCTAGTGAGAGGGAGAGAGAGTGAAAGAGAGAGAGCTAGTGAGCGGGAGAGAGAGTGAAAGAGAGAGAGCTAGTGAGAGGGAGAGAGAGTGAAAGAGAGAGAGCTAGTGAGAGGGAGAGAGAGTGAAAGAGAGAGAGCTAGTGAGAGGGAGGGAGAGAGTGAAAGAGAGAGAGCTAGTGAGAGGGGAGAGAGAGTGAAAGAGAGAGAGCTAGTGAGAGGGAGAGAGAGTGAAGAGAGAGAGCTAGTGAGCGGGAGAGAGAGTGAAAGAGAGAGAGCTAGTGAGAGGGAGAGAGGAGTGAAAGAGAGAGAGCTAGTGAGAGGGAGAGAGAGTGAAGAGAGAGGAGCTAGTGAGCGGGGAGAGAGAGAGTGAAAGAGAGAGAGCTAGTGAGCGGGAGAGAGAGTGAAAGAGAGAGAGCTAGTGAGAGGGAGAGAGAGTGAAAGAGAGAGAGAGAGAGCTAGTGAGCGGGAGAGAGAGAGTGAAAGAGAGAGCTAGTGAGAGGGAGAGAGAGTGAAAGAGAGAGAGCTAGTGAGAGGGAGAGAGAGTGAAAGAGAGAGAGTGAGCGGGAGAGAGAGTGAAAGAGAGAGAGCTAGTGAGCGGGAGAGAGAGTGAAAAAGAGAGAGCTAGTGAGAGGGAGAGAGAGTGAAAGAGAGAGAGCTAGTGCTGAGGGATGAGAGAGTGAAGAGAGAGAGCTAGTGAGCGGGGAGAGCCGCTAGTGAGCGGGAGAGAGAGTGAAAGAGAGATGAGCTACGTGAGAGGGAGAGAGAGTTGAAAGAGAGAGAGCTAGTGAGAGGGAGAGAGAGTGAAAGAGAGGGAGAGCTAGTGAGAGGGAGAGAGAGTGAAAGAGAGAGAGCTAGTGAGAGGGAGAGAGTGAAAGAGATGAGAGCTAGGTGAGAGGGAGAGAGAGTGAAGAAGACGAGAGAGCTAGTGAGAGGGAGAGGAGTGAAAGAGAGAGAGCTAGTGCGAGGGGGAGGTGAAAGAGGGGATGAGAGTAGTGAAGAGAGAGAGCTAGTGAGCGGGAGAGAGAGTGAAAGAGAGAGAGCTAGTGAGAGGGAGAGAGAGTGAAAGAGAGAGAGCTAGTGAGCGGGAGAGAGAGTGAAAGGAGGAGAGATAGGAGAGAGAGAGGGAGAGAGTGAAAGAGAGAGAGCTAGAGAGAGGGAGAGAGAGTGAAAGAGAGAGAGCTAGTGAGCGGGAGAGAGAGTGAAAGAGAGAGAGCTAGTGAGCGGGAGAGAGAGTGAAAGAGAGAGAGCTAGTGAGAGGGAGAGAGAGTGAAAGAGAGAGAGCTAGTGAGCGGGAGAGAGAGAGTGAAAGAGAGAGAGCTAGTGAGAGGGAGAGAGAGTGAAAGAGAGAGAGCTAGTGAGAGGGAGGGAGAGTGAAAGAGAGAGAGCTAGTGAGAGGGAGAGAGAGTGAAAGAGAGAGAGCTAGTGAGAGGGAGAGAGAGTGAAAGAGAGAGAGAGAGTGAGGGGAGAGAGAGAGAGAGAGAGAGCTAGTGAGAGGGAGAGAGAGTGAAAGAGAGAGAGCTAGTGAGCGGGAGAGAGAGTGAAAGAGAGAGAGCTAGTGAGAGGGAGAGAGAGTGAAAGAGAGAGAGCTAGTGAGAGGGAGAGAGAGTGAAAGAGGAGAGAGCTAGTAGTGAGAGGGAGAGAGAGTGAAAGAGAGAGAGCTAGTGAGCGGGAGATGAGAGGAAAGAGAGAGAGCTAGTGAGAGGGGAAGAGAGAGTGAAAGAGAGAGAGCTAGTGAGAGGGAGAGAGAGTGAAAGAGAGAGAGCTAGTGAGAGGGAGAGAGAGTGAAAGAGAGAGAGCTAGTGAGAGGGAGAGAGAGTGAAAGAGAGAGAGCTAGTGAGCGGGAGAGAGAGTGAAAGAGAGAGAGCTAGTGAGAGGGACGAGGAGAGTGAAACGAGAGAGAGATCGTGAGCGGGAGGAGAGAGTGAAAGAGAGAGAGCTAGGTGAGAGGGAGAGAGAGTGAAAGAGAGAGAGCTAGTGGAGGGAGAGAGAGTGAAAAGAGAGAGAGCTAGTGAGCGGGAGAGAGAGTGAAAGAGAGAGAGCTAGTGAGCGGGAGCGAGAGTGAAAGAGAGAGATCTAGTGAGAGGAGAGAGAGTGAAGAGAGAGAGCTAGTGAGCGGGGAGAGAGAGTGAAAGAGAGAGAGCTAGTGAGAGGGAGAGAGAGTGAAAGAGAGAGAGCTAGTGAGGGGAAGAAGAGAGAGCTAGTGAGAGGGAGAGAGAGAGTGAAAGAGGAGAGAGGCTAGTGAGCGGGAGAGAGTGAAAGAGAGAGAGTAAGTGAGCGGGAGAGAGAGTGAAAGAGAGAGAGCTAGTGAGAGGGAGGAGAGGAGTGAAAGAGAGAGAGCTAGTGAGAGGGAGAGAGGAGTGAAAGAGAGAGAGCTAGTGGAGGGAGAGAGAGAGTGAAAGAGAGAGAGCTAGTGAGCGGGAGAGAGAGGTGAAAGAGAGAGAGCTAGTGAGAGGGAGAGAGAGAGAGAGAGAGTAGTGAGCGGGAGAGAGAGTGAAAGAGAGAGAGCTAGTGAGCGGGAGAGAGAGTGAAAGAGAGAGAGCTAGTGAGAGGGAGAGAGAGTGAAAGAGAGAGAGCTAGTGAGAGGGAGAGAGAGTGAAAGAGAGAGAGCTAGTGAGAGGGAGAGAGAGTGAAAGAGAGAGAGTAGTGAGAGGGAGAGAGAGTGAAAGAGAGAGAGCTAGTGAGAGGGAGAGAGAGTGAAAGAGAGAGAGCTAGTGAGAGGGAGAGAGAGTGAAAGAGAGAGAGCTAGTGAGCGGGAGAGAGAGTGAAAGAGAGAGAGCTAGTGAGCGGGAGAGAGAGTGAAAGAGAGAGAGCTAGTGAGAGGGAGAGAGAGTGAAAGAGAGAGAGCTAGTGAGCGGGAGAGGAGAGTGAAGAGAGAGAGCTAGTGAGAGGGGAGAGAGTGAAAGAGAGAGAGCTAGTGAGGGGGAGAGAGAGAGTAGAGACGTGAAAGAGAGAGTGCTAGTGAGCGGGAGAGGAGAGTGAAAGAGAGAGAGCTAGTGAGAGGGAGAGAGAGTGAAAGAGAGAGAGCTAGTGAGGGGAGAGAGAGTGAAAGAGAGAGAGCTAGTGAGAGGGAGAGAGAGTGAAAGAGAGAGAGCTAGTGAGAGGGAGAGAGAGTGAAAGAGAGAGAGCTAGTGAGAGGGAGAGAGAGTGAAAGAGAGAGAGCTAGTGAGAGGGAGAGAGAGTGAAAGAGAGAGAGCTAGTGAGCGGGAGAGAGAGAGAGAGTGAAAGAGAGAGAGCTAGTGAGAGGAGAGAGAGTGAAGAGAGGCGTAGTGAGGGGCGGATGAGTTGAAAGAGGAGCGAGCTAGTGAGAGGGAGAAGAGTGAAAGAGAGAGAGAGTGAGAGGGAGAGAGAGTGAAAGAGAGAGAGCTAGTGAGAGGGAGAGAGAGAGTGAAAGAGAGAGAGCTAGTGAGAGGGAGAGAGAGTGAAAGAGAGAGAGCTAGTGAGAGGGAGAGAGAGTGAAAGAGAGAGAGCTAGTGAGAGGGAGAGAGAGTGAAAGAGAGAGAGCTAGTGAGAGGGGAGGAGAGAGGAGAGTGAAAGAGAGAGAGCTAGTGAGAGGGAGAGAGAGTGAAAGAGAGAGAGCTAGTGAGCGGGAGAGAGAGTGAAAGAGAGAGAGCTAGTGAGAGGGAGACGAGAGTGAAAGATAGAGAGCTAGTGAGAGGAGAGAGAGTGAAAGAGAGAGAGCTAGTGAGAGGGAGAGAGAGTGAAAGAGAGAGAGCTAGTGAGCGGAGGAGAGAGTGAAAGAGAGAGAGCTAGTGAGAGGCGGGGAGAGAGAGGAAAGAGAGAGAGTAGTGAGGAGAGAGTGAAAGAGAGAGAGCTAGTGAGCGGGAGAGAGAGTGAAAGAGAGAGAGCTAGTGAGCGGGAGAGAGAGTGAAAGAGAGAGAGCTAGTGAGAGGGAGAGAGAGTGAAAGAGAGAGAGCTAGTGAGAGGGAGAGAGAGTGAAAGAGAGAGAGCTAGTGAGAGGGAGAGAGATGTGAAAGAGAGAGAGCTAGTGAGCGGGAGAGAGAGTGAAAGAGAGAGAGCTAGTGAGAGGGAGAGAGAGTGAAAGAGAGAGAGCTAGTGAGCGGGAGAGAGAGTGAAAGAGAGAGGAGCTAGTGAGAGGGAGAGAGAGTGAAAGAGAGAGAGCTAGTGAGAGGGAGAGAGAGTGAAAGAGAGAGAGCTAGTGAGAGGGAGAGAGAGTGAAAGAGAGAGAGCTAGTGAGCGGGAGAGAGAGTGAGAGGGAGAGAGAGTGAAAGAGAGAGAGCTAGTGAGAGGGAGAGAGAGTGAAAGAGAGAGAGCTAGTGAGCGGGAGAGAGAGTGAAAGAGAGAGAGCTAGTGAGAGGGAGAGAGAGTGAAAGAGAGAGAGCTAGTGAGAGGGAGAGAGAGTGAAAGAGAGAGAGCTAGTGAGCGGGAGAGAGAGTGAAAGAGAGAGAGCTAGTGAGAGGGAGAGAGAGTGAAAGAGAGAGAGCTAGTGAGAGGGAGAGAGAGTGAAAGAGAGAGAGCTAGTGAGAGGGAGAGAGAGTGAAAGAGAGAGAGCTAGTGAGCGGGAGAGAGAGTGAAAGAGAGAGAGCTAGTGAGAGGGAGAGAGAGTGAAAGAGAGAGAGCTAGTGAGAGGGAGAGAGAGTGAAAGAGAGAGAGAGAGTAGCTCGCCGTTAGCGCTCTCATGACCACCCTCCGAACCTTTTAAATCCTTTTAACTCACACAGACAGACAGACAGACAGACAGACAGACAGACAGACAGACAGACAGACAGACAGACAGACAGACAGACAGACGTTGCACTTTTAAAGTTCCAACCTCCGGGCTGAATTACATTTGCAGTGTTTTAACGGTGGTATTATAGTGACCCTTTCAGCACGCGCTCTTCCTCTCATCTCTTTCCTCTCCGGCCCCCATGGAAAGCTTTCTGTCTCAGAGGAGGCAAGGCGAGCCTGCGTTTTATTTATTTAATATAGCCGCGAGGAGAAGAACATGGCCAACTTCAGGAATCGTTTTAAGGAAGCCTTTTTTAATGGCTTTTAACAACTTTGCTGGTGTGGGATAAAACACCGAAGGATTGAGGAATGCTGTTGTCTGGAATGTTCCAGAAAGGGAGGGGAAAAACCTGTACAGCCCAAGTCTGTGTGTGTATATATTCGAGGCCAGGCTAGGCAGAGTGTAATTCACTGCTACAGTTTCCCCATCACCTTCTGTCACAACAGAAGCTCCTTTCAAACTACTCAACTCCCATTCAACAGTTGCTGTATCTCAGTGTATTGGAACTATAGTTTGATTACCAGTAGCCTAACTCAACCATATTAGACAATATTCAATATTACACACACACACACACACACACACACACACACACACACACACACACACACAGCTATGATGACGCCCGGTCAAATTCCGTTTTTTGTTTGAACTACAAGTTGAGTTGCAACACTGGGGGTCCTCTTCACCCCCGTCCTTATCCTCCCCAGAAACATTCTGACCACAACTCTGTCAAACACAGGCTTTGGAGGGAGGAAGGAAGAAAGATGGAGATATTGTGTGGCGGCAATGCCAGAGAGTGATCGATGGGGACAGGAAGCGTGGTGTGGAGGAGAGCCTGAGGGTGTCTGTGTCTGTGTGTGTGTGTGTGTGTGTGTGTGTGTGTGTGTGTGTGTGTGTGTGTGTGTGTGTGTGTGTGTGTGTGTGTGTGTAGGACAGGCGTGGGTCACAGCTTCACACACAGCATGGGGTCTGGCAGTGTGCTCTGGCGTGACTCATCATTTTAAACTATAACCCCTCCAAAAATAATGTTTCTTTGAAAGCATTTCTATGGTCCGATTGGCAGAGTTTTGGCAGAGGATGGCAGTGTAAGGCAATGGATGACAGTGTAAGGCAGAGGATGACAGTGTAAGGCAGTGGATGACAGTGTAAGGCAGAGGATGACAGTGTAAGGCAGTGGATGACAGTGTAAGGCAGAGGATGACAGTGTAAGGCAGTGGATGACAGTGTAAGGCAGTGGATGACAGTGTAAGGCATTGGATGACAGTGTAAGGCAGATGATGACAGTGCAAGGCAGTGGATGACAGTGCAAGGCAGTGGATGACAGTGCAAGGCAGTGGATGACAGTGCAAGGCAGTGGATGACAGTGCAAGGCAGTGGATGACAGTGTAAGGCAGTGGATGACAGTGTAAGGCAGAGGATGACAGTGTAAGGCAGTGGATGACAGTGTAAGGCAGAGGATGACAGTGTAAGGCATTGGATGACAGTGTAAGGCAGTGGATGACAGTGTAAGGCAGAGGATGACAGTGTAAGGCAAACAAACAAGGCCAGAGGTTGTGGAAGCCCAACCTCTCCTCTTCGTGACAGGCAGCGGTTCTTCAGGGTTGGCATCACTGCATAGCCTTTTCATGTCATTCAGAGAGAGGGAGAGAGAGCAGGACAGAGAAAGAGAGAGAAGAAAGACGGAACAAGAACAGAGAGAATCAGAGAAGGGATGTTTTTGTGAATGTGAGCCGTAAGTGGGAAGGCTCTAATGACTATGTTGACGACCTAGGAGAATGAGATGAACCCAGGATCAGTATAATAAACACTACGTCCTCTCTGGTCAGACATACCCATATCAGATATGTCTCCGTATGCTCAGTATACAATACTTCTTTGTCTTCTCTGATGTAGGATCAGTGTAGTTAGTCTCTGGTCAGCAGCCCTGTCCCGTGAGATGAGAGCCAGTCTCATCTTCATGAATAAGTACAAAGCTCTGTGAGAGCAGCAAGTTCGTTGCTGACATTCCTGCCTGACTGACTTTTAACACATTAGAAAGACCATCAAATCAAATGTTATTTGTCACATGCGCCGAATACAACAGGTACCGAGTCATTGTGCGGGGGTATAAGTTAGTCGAGGTAGGTAGGGGTAAAGCGACTATGCATAGATAATAAACAGCGAGTAGCAGCAGTGCGAGGGGGTCAATGTAAATAGTTCAGGTGGCCATTTCATTAATTGTTCAGCAATATTATGGCTGTTAAGGAGCCTCGGTTCTCCGGTACCATTTGCCGTGCGGTAGCAGAGAGGACAGTCTATGACTTGGGTGACTGGACCTCTCCTCTTTGTGACAGGTCAGGGGATTTGGGGTGCGTGTTTGTCTGTGTACTCAATGAAGGGGCTGCTTCATTCCTGGAGATTCGTCCCGTGGAGTTCGTGAGTGTGTGTTTGAGAATTCTTTAGGCCTTCTCCTGACACCGCCTGGTATATAGGTCCTGGATGGTAGTAAGTTTGGTCCCAGTGATGTACTGGGCTGTTCTCACTACCCTCTGTAGCGCCTTACGGTCAGATGCCGAGCAGTTGCCATACCAGGCGGTGATGCAACCGGTCAGGATGCTCTCGATGGTGCAGCTGTAGAACTTTTTGATGATCTGAGGACACATGCCAAATATTTTCAGTCTCCTGAGTGGGAAAAGGTTTTGTTGTGCCCTCTTCACGACTGTCTTTGTGTGTTTGGACCGTCATAGTTCGTTGGTGATGTGGACACCAAGGAACTTGAAACTCTCGCCCGCTCCACTATAGCCCCGTCAATGTTAATGGGGGCCTGTTCGGCCACCTTTTCCTGTAGTCCACGATCAGCTCCTTAGTCTTGATCACATTGAGGGAGAGGTTGTTGTCCTGGCACCACATGGCCAGGTCTCGGACCTCCTCCTTATAGGCTGTCGCATCATTGTCGGTGATCAGGCCTACCACTGTTGTGCCGTCGGCAAACTTAATGCATTTACATTTTACATTTTAGTCATTTAGCAGACGCTCTTATCCAGAGCGACTTACAGTAGTGAATGCATACATTTCATTTCATAATTTTTTTCCATACTGGCCCCCCGTGGGAATCGAACCCACAACCCTGGCGTTGCAAACACCATGTGTTGCAAACACCATGCTCTACCAACTGAGCTACAGGGAAGGCTGTAGCTTGAATGAATGTGTTGGTGTCGTGCTTGACCCCTGAGGGGCCACATTGTTGAGGATCAGTATGGCAAATGTGTTGTTGCCTACCCTTACCACCTGGGGGCGGCGCATCAGGAAGTACAGGTCCATGTCGCCAGTAATGAGGTACGAGAGAGAGAGGAGGAGGGGGCAAAGGCAGGGGGGCAGAGAAAGAGGGGGAGAGAGTGAGATTGGAAGAGTGGGAGAGGTCAAATTCTTGTTCAAATGATCTTGAAATGTAAAGAAAGTTAAGTGACAATTGGAATGTCACAAATGAGCAATGAAACAGTGCGCAACAGCAACATTGTCAGTGAGTCCCACTATTCCAGGTACATGAAGCGTACATGTGGCCAGAGTTGATGCAATTTACAGAAGGTTTAAGGCCGACACTTTCACCAGTCCTTGAGAGAGAGAGCATTTGTTTGTACTGGAAAGAATGTGCAGATGAGAGAAAGATTGTGTGTGTGTATCGTGTGTTTATGTGCATGTGTCCGTGCATGTGAGTGTGTGTACATGCATGCGCTTGAGTGCACGTGTGCGCGTACGAACGTGTCTGTCTTGGTCTGTAGTGCACCAGTGTTCCCTCGCTGCCGTGGTCTAGTTCTGGTCCCCCCTCCCCCGCTGTGCCAGAGTTTATTCACAGGAAATGCTTTGGGAGACTCACGGCCGGCTGCTCTGATGTGAACTGACGTGGCATCTCCAGCAGGCCCAGGAGTTAGCATGTCAGGCAGGTCAGCACAGGGCAAGCAGACAGTCAATAAAATATTCAATACAGCACTCTCAGATCATAGATCTAATACCCCTCCTTCTCCCATCCTAACCCCCCCACCCTCTTCACACAGTTAGTCCAGGGTCTGTCGGGTGGTCTGTCAGGGTACAGGGTGCAAAAGCCTCTGTCTGCGTACCAAGTGGCACCCTATTCTCTATATAGGGCACTAGCTGACGGAGGCTACGTCCCAAATGGAACCATATTCCCTATATAGCAGTGCACTATATAGGGAATATGGTTTGATTTAGGACGTGGCCTCCGTCAGTGTGGATCTAATTGACTTTCACAGGCATCCCAAGCTGGGCCCTTCTTCACGGGAAACCCTATGGATTTTATTCTGAACTAATAGGAAGTCTGATTCCGTCAGTCGAGTGAAAGTGGGGTTTGAGGGGAGAAAAGAAAAGGAAGGATATTTTTTTCTTCTCTTTCTCCATTTCAGGATCATTGCTATTTTCAGCCACTTTTCCTCTGGCTATTTCTTTTCTTATTCTTCTTTCATTCTTTCGTCCATTCAGTATCCTTCCTGCTGCCCCCCAGGAAGGAAAAAAACACAAGGCTGCCTAGGTCTGACAGCCTGGGAGTCTCTGGGAGTGTGTGTGTGTGTGTCTGTTGGGCAGCCCATGCAGCCTGTCCATTTAGAGCACCAGGCGCTAATCTCAATTAGCATCACTCACCCTGCCCTCTGTCCCATCTCCTCTCACATCCACTCAACCTTCTCTCAGACTGAGACAGACAGGCTCCTCCACAAACTCCCCCCCCCCCACACACACACACACACGGTCTGTAGTCCTCTAGTGGACTCATAGCCCCCAACACCAGCTGCTATCGGCCTGTTTCGTTGATCAACTCTGACACTAAGATGTTACCGTTTGTTTCTCTATTTTCCTTTCACTACGCCTTTGCTTCCTTTCCCCCCTATCCTCGTACCTCCTGACACATACAACATCCTCTTCCACATACTAACTACATCCTCTTACATATGCTACTGTAGCTACATCTTCTTACATACAGTGCATTCGGAAAGTATTCAGACTTTTTGCATATTTAGTTATGTTACAGTCGTATTCTAAAATTGATTTCCCTCATCAATCTACACACAATACCCCATAATGACAAAGCAAAAACAGGTTTTTAGAAATGTTTGCAAATGTATAAAATAAAAAAAACAGAAATCACATTTAGATATTTTACGTATTCAGACCCTTTACTCAGTACTTTGTTGAAGCACCTTCGGCAGAGATTACAGCCTCAAGTCTTCTTGGGTATGACGCTACAAGCTTGGCACCTGTATTTGGGGAGTTTCTCCCATTCTTCTCTGCAGATCCTCTAAAGCTCTGTCAGGTTGGAGGGGGAGCGTCGCTGCACAGCTATTGTCAGGTCTCTCCAAGGTCTCTCCAGAGATGTTTGATCGGGTTCAAGTCCGGGTTCTGGCTGGGCCACTCGAGGACATTCAGAGACTTGTCCCGTAGCCACTCCAGTGTTGTCTTGGCTGTGTGCTTCGCCCCAGTCTGAGGTCCTGAGCGCTCTGGAGCAGGTTTTCATCAAGGATCTCTCTGTACTTTGTGCAATTAATCTTTCCCTCAATCCTGACTAGTCTCCAAGTCCCTGCTGCTGAAAAACATCCCCACAGCATGATGCTGCCACCACCATGCTTCACCGGAGGGATGGCGCCAGGTCTCCTCCAGACATATTGACATTCAGGCCAAAGAGTTCAATCTTGGTTTCATCAGACCAGAGAATCTTTCTCATGGTCTGAGATTCATTTAGGTGTCTTTTGGCAAACTCCAAGTGTGCTGTCATGTGCCTTTTACTGAGGAGTGGCTTCCGTCTGGCCACTCTACCATAAAGGCCTGATTGGTGGAGTGCTGCAGAGATGGTTGTCCTTTTGGATCGTTCTCCAATCTCCACAGAGGAACTCTGGAGCTCTGTCAGAGTGACCATCGGGTTCTTGGTCACCTCCCTGAGGTGCTCAGTTTGGCCGGGCGGCCAGCTCTAGGAAGAGTCTTGGTGGTTCCAAACTTCTTCCATTTAAGAATGATGGAGGCCACTGTGTTCTTTGGGACCTTCAATGCTTCTACATCCTCTTCCACAGACTACTGTAGCTACATCCTCTTCCGCAGACTACTGTAGCTACATCCTCTTCCGCAGACTACTGTAGCTACATCCTCTTCCACAGACTACTGTAGCTACATCCTCTTCCACAGACTACTGTAGCTACATCCTCTTCCACAGACTACTGTAGCTACATCCTCTTCCACAGACTACTGTAGCTACATCCTCTACCAGACTACTGTAGCTACATCCTCTTCCACTGACTACTGTAGCTACATCCTCTTCCACAGACTACTGTTGCTACATCCTCTTCCACAGACTAGCTACATCCTCTTCCACAGACTAGCTACATCCTCTTCCACAGACTACTGTAGCTACATCCTCTTCCACAGACTACTGTAGCTACATCCTCTACCAGACTACTGTAGCTACATCCTCTTCCACTGACTACTGTAGCTACATCCTCTTCCACAGACTACTGTTGCTACATCCTCTTCCACAGACTAGCTACATCCTCTTCCACAGACTAGCTACATCCTCTTCCACAGACTACTGTAGCTACATCCTCTTCCACAGACTACTGTAGCTACATCCTCTTCCACAGACTACTGTAGCTACATCCTCTTCCACAGACTACTGTAGCTACATCCTCTTCCGCAGACTACTGTAGCTACATCCTCTTCCACAGACTACTGTAGCTACATCCTCTTCCGCAGACTACTGTAGCTACATCCTCTTCCACAGACTACTGTAGCTACATCCTCTTCCACAGACTACTGTAGCTACATCCTCTTCCGCAGACTACTGTAGCTACATCCTCTTCCACAGACTACTGTAGCTACATCCTCTTCCACAGACTACTGTAGCTACATCCTCTTCCACAGACTACTGTAGCTACATCCTCTTCCACAGACTACTGTAGCTACATCCTCTTCCACAGACTACTGTAGCTACATCCTCTTCCACAGACTACTGTAGCTACATCCTCTACCAGACTACTGTAGCTACATCCTCTTCCACTGACTACTGTAGCTACATCCTCTTCCACAGACTACTGTTGCTACATCCTCTTCCACAGACTAGCTACATCCTCTTCCACAGACTAGCTACATCCTCTTCCACAGACTAGCTACATCCTCTTCCACAGACTAGCTACATCCTCTTCCACAGACTACTGTAGCTACATCCTCTTCCACAGACTACTGTAGCTACATCCTCTTCCACAGACTACTGTAGCTACATCCTCTTCCACAGACTACTGTAGCTACATCCTCTTCCACAGACTACTGTAGCTACATCCTCTTCCGCAGACTACTGTAGCTACATCCTCTTCCACAGACTACTGTAGCTACATCCTCTTCCGCAGACTACTGTAGCTACATCCTCTTCCACAGACTACTGTAGCTACATCCTCTTCCGCAGACTACTGTAGCTACATCCTCTTCCACAGACTACTGTAGCTACATCCTCTTCCGCAGACTACTGTAGCTACATCCTCTTCCACAGACTACTGTAGCTACATCCTCTTCCAGACTACTGTAGCTACATCCTCTTCCACAGACTACTGTAGCTACATCCTCTTCCACAGACTACTGTAGCTACATCCTCTTCCACAGACTACTGTAGCTACATCCTCTTCCACAGACTACTGTAGCTACATCCTCTTCCAGACTACTGTAGCTACATCCTCTTCCACAGACTACTGTAGCTACATCCTCTTCCACAGACTACTGTAGCTACATCCTCTTCCACAGACTACTGTAGCTACATCCTCTTCCGCATACTTAACATCTTTAAAACAACCGTCTCCTTAGTATACTGCTCATTTACAGATTGGTCTGCCTGAGTAGGCAGAATTTCATGACTCACACCGCAGTGCAGCGGAGAATAGATTGTTCAGTAGCAGTGGATCAGTGTTACACACTCAAAACGCTTTCCTTTGCCTGCTGAATAATTGATGGGAATAGATGGTTAGATGGTTAAGGACAAAGACAGGGAAGACTCCATTAGGACTGTAGTAGTCATGGTGCTGACTTCATCATCAGAGGGGTTAGTGTTTGGATCAGTCTAACTGATAGTGATCAGGTAAGAGGGGCTAAGGCTGATGTTGGTGATGGGGCAGGGGTTAATCAAATCAATACAAATTTATTTCTCACACTGAATACAACAGGTGTAGACTTTACTGTGACGTGTTGACTTACGAGCCCTCTCCCAACAGTGCAGAGTTAAAAAGACAAATTACCTAAAAAAATAGGAAAGAGTAACATAATAAAACAACAATAACAAGGCTATATACAAGGAGTACCGGTACAGAGTCAATGTGCATAGGTCCGAGGTAGGTAGTATGTACATGTGGGTAGGGGTAAAAGTGACTAGGCAATCAGGATAGATAATAAACAGAGTAGCAGCAGCGTATGTGAAGAGTGTGAGTGTATGAGTGTGTGCGCACTAAGGGCTGAAGCTGAAGCTAGGGCTAAGACTAAGGCTAAAGCTAAGACTGGGGCTAAGGCTAAGACTGGGGCTAAGGCTAAGACTGGGGCTAAGGCTAACTACTGTAGCTAAGGCTAAGACTGGGGCTTGGGCTGGGGCTAAGGCTGGGGCTGGGGCTAGGGATAATGCTTGAGCTGGGGATTTGGGCTAAGGAAGGTTCATGGTGCTGACGGCATCATCAGAGGGGTTACTGCTAGGCTCTGTCAAACTGATAGTGATCAGGTGCAGACACAGTCGGTGGTGGTGTGTACAGTATGCAGCCAGTTGGTGGTGGTGTGTACAGTATGTAGACAGTCAGTGGTGGTGTGTACAGTATGCAGACAGTCAGTGGTGGTGTGTACAGTATGCAGCCAGTCGGTGGTGGTGTGTACAGTATGTAGACAGTCAGTGGTGGTGTGTACAGTATGCAGACAGTCAGTGGTGGTGTGTACAGTATGCAGACAGTCAGTGGTGGTGTGTACAGTATGTAGACAGTCAGTGGTGGTGTGTACAGTATGCAGACAGTCAGTGGCGGTGTGTACAGTATGTAGACAGTCAGTGGTGGTGTGTACAGTATGCAGACAGTCAGTGGTGGTGTGTACAGTATGCAGACAGTCAGTGGTGGTGTGTACAGTATGCAGACAGTCGGTGGTGGTGTGTACAGTATGCAGACAGTCAGTGGTGGTGTGTACAGTATGCAGACAGTCAGTGGTGGTGTGTACAGTATGCAGACAGTCAGTGGTGGTGTGTACAGTATGCAGACAGTCAGTGGTGGTGTGTACAGTATGCAGACAGTCGGTGGTGGTGTGTACAGTATGCAGACAGTCAGTGGTGGTGTGTACAGTATGCAGACAGACGGTGGTGGTGTGTACAGTATGCAGACAGTCAGTGGTGGTGTGTACAGTATGTAGACAGTCAGTGGTGGTGTGTACAGTATGCAGACAGTCAGTGGTGGTGTGTACAGTATGCAGCCAGTCGGTGGTGGTGTGTACAGTATGTAGACAGTCAGTGGTGGTGTGTACAGTATGCAGACAGTCAGTGGTGGTGTGTACAGTATGCAGACAGTCGGTGGTGCTGTGTACAGTATGCAGACAGTCGGAGGTGGTGTGTACAGTATGCAGACAGTCAGTGGTGGTGTGTACAGTATGCAGACACAGTGCCAGTTAGAGGATGAATGGAGGAGCAGGATAGCACTGTAGTCGTGTTAGACAATAGCATGGATGGAGCACCACAGTTCTGGTCTGATAGTGGCCTTGTACAACGCATGTAGAACAGGACCTGCATGGGGAATATACTTTCTCCAGACACCTGGAAAAGAGAGGGAAAAAGAGAGGGAAAAGACTCCCGAGGAAAAGAGAGGGAAAAAGACACTGCTTTTATGGTTTACAACTTAAGTGGTCCAAATAGCTGTGTCTGGTCGGTCGGTGGGTTTCTATTTTTCCAAAGGCACAACATAATCCATCCCAGAAGTGTGTAGAGACCCACAGCTTTCACATACCTAGAAATACATGTTTTTCTCTGCCATCAGAGCTGCAGGAAGGCCAGGCTTTTCTCACAGACTCTCACGCACGGACACACACACACTACAAGCTGGACTCAAGTAAATACTGTAGCTCCTTGATGAAAAACAATCCAACACTAGCAACACCGTGAAAAGAGCACTACGCTTTTAAAATAGACTCCCAATCCCTCGTTTTAGTTTTTCTACTGAAGAACCATTTTCACCCCAGAACAGAACCTCTATCTCTCCTCGGGGGAGTGTATTCTGTTTCAGATGGAGCCATGTTCTGTTTAACTGAGAGACAGAGAGTGAGTGTGAGTGGTGTGTGTGTGGAGAGATGTATGCCAAGGAGATAAACACAACAAATCACCTCCCACTATGCCCAGCAGCAGCAGCTGGCAGTGCCCTGGGTACAGTGGGCAAGCTGCTCCCCATCACTCACAAATGGCAGCGGCTCACCAGGCACTGGGGGATTCACTGTCTTTTATTTACGGCACGATGTGGTGACGAGACACGCGGTTAACCACAACAGGAATACTGCCCCTTACGGGTAGCAGTGAGGGACAGAAAGGACAGACATGCTAGGCTGTGTCCCCCTCCTTTCTCTCTGAGAAAACATTCCACTGATACAACGGATGGAAGAGGGAAGGATTGAAGGAGTGAAGAATGGTTGGAGGCAGGGAGGAGAGGAGAGGGAGGGGAGGGGGGGTGTACTTCAGGAATGCTGCTGGTTTGGAGTACACAGAGTTGGCTTCTGGGACAATGGGGCATATTTTATGGAGATGCAGGGAAGCTGATAGCATGTGCGTCTGCTGCGACAAAGGGGCACTTCTGCTGGCCTGGCCGAGCCCGTGAGAAAGGCATATTTGTTGGGTGCTTTGACACAGGAGGTGGTTTCTTTGACCATCATTCATTGCCATGTAAAACACAGATCGCCAGCATAGCTCGGCCTCCTACACACCGCTCAGAGCCAGAGCCAGGGACAGGGACAGAGCCAGGGACAGGGGGCTAGGACACCCAGGACCTCTTTCACGCTGTCTCCTATTCGGTCTGGGGCAATGATTTTGGTCTAAGGTTAGAGTAGAGGCTAAGTCTTAGTCTTTGACTAGGTTGGCCTGGAGTTAAGGCTAAGGCTGAGAATGAGGCGAAGGCTTGGGTTGTGGTTTAAAGGGTGAAAAGAATTGTCCACTGTTGATATAGCCCAAAAATGTTTCGTATTTCAGCAGTCAAGTTTTCAAGATATTGGACTTTCAAGAAGCAAAGTGGCACTTGCCACATCATCATGATGATGCATTTTTTTCACATGTATCAACAGTGGGCTAATGAAAAAAATACCAAAATATATTTTTGGGGTGGATTTTTCCTTTACGGTTAGAGCAGGGGCTAGATCTTAGTCTTTGATTTGGTTGGACAAGGGCTGGAGTTAGGGCTGGTGCTGGGTCTGGTGCTGGAGTTAGGGCTGGTGCTGGGACTGGTGCTGGAGTTAGGGCTGGTGCTGGAGTTAGGGCTGGTGCTGGGATGGTGCTGGAGTTAGGGCTGGTGCTGGGACTGGTGCTGGAGTTAGGGCTGGTGCTGGGACTGGTGCTGGAGTTAGGGCTGGTGCTGGGACTGGTGCTGGGACTGAAGTTAGGGCTGGTGTTGGGACTGGTGCTGGGGCTGGTGTTAGGGCTGGTGCTGGGACTGGTGCTGGGACTGAAGTTAGGGCTGGTGTTGGGACTGGTGCTGGGGCTGGTGTTAGGGCTGGTGCTGGGACTGGTGAAGAGGCTGAAGTTAGGGCTGGTGCTGGGACTGGTGAAGAGGCTGAAGTTAGGGCTGGTGCTGGGACTGGTAATGGAGTTAGGGCTGGTGCTGGGTCTGGTACTGGTGTTAGGGCTGGTGTTAGTGCTGGGACTGGTGTTAGTGCTGGTGCTGGGCCTGGTGCTGGGGCTGGAGTTAGGGCTAGTGCTGGGACTGGTGCTGGAGTTAGGGCTGGTGCTGGGATGGTGCTGGAGTTAGGGCTAGTGCTGGGACTGGTGCTGGGGCTGAAGTTAGGGCTGGTGCTGGGACTGGAGCTGGGGCTGGTATTAGGGCTGGTGCTGGGGCTGGTATTAGGGCTGGTGCTGGGACTGGTGCTGAGGCTGAAGTTAGGGCTGGGGCTGGTGTTAGGGCTGGTGCTGGGACTGGTGCTGGGGGAGAAGTTAGGGCTGGTGCTGGGACTGGAGCTGGGGCTGGTGTTAGGGCTGGTGCTGGGACTGGTGCTGAGGCTAAAGTTAGGGCTGGTGCTGGGGCTGGAGTTAGGGCTGGTGCTGGGATGGTGCTGGAGTTAGGGCTGGTGCTGGGATGGTGCTGGAGTTAGGGCTGGTGCTGGGACTGGTGCTGGAGTTAGGGCTGGTGCTGGGACTGGTGCTGGAGTTAGGGCTGGTGCTGGGACTGGTGCTGGGACTGAAGTTAGGGTTGGTGTTGGGACTGGTGCTGGGGCTGGTGTTAGGGCTGGTGCTGGGGCTGAAGTTAGGGCTGGTGCTGGGGCTGGAGTTAGGGTTGGTGCTGGGACTGGTGCTGGGGCTGGTGTTAGGGCTGGTGCTGGGACTGGTGAAGAGGCTGAAGTTAGGGCTGGTGCTGGGACTGGTAATGGAGTTAGGGCTGGTGCTGGGACTGGTACTGGTGTTAGGGCTGGTGTTAGTGCTGGTGCTGGGACTGGTGCTGGGAATGGTGTTAGTGCTGGTGCTGGGCCTGGTGCTGGGGATGGAGTTAGGGCTAGTGCTGGGACTGGTGCTGGAGTTAGGGCTGGTGCTGGGATGGTGCTGGAGTTAGGGCTGGTGCTGGGACTGGTGCTGGGGCTGAAGTTAGGGCTGGTGCTGGGACTGGAGCTGGGGCTGGTGTTAGGGCTGGTGCTGGGGATGGTGTTAGGGCTGGTGCTGGGACTGGTGCTGAGGCTGAAGTTAGGGCTGGGGCTGGTGTTAGGGCTGGTGCTGGGACTGGTGCTGGGGAGAAGTTAGGGCTGGTGCTGGGACTGGAGCTGGGGCTGGTGTTAGGGCTGGTGCTGGGACTGGTGCTGAGGCTGAAGTTAGGGCTGGTGCTGGAGTTAGGGCTGGTGCTGGGACTGGTGCTGGAATTAGGGCTGGTGCTGGGCCTGGTGCTGGGCCTGGTGTTAGTGCTGATGCTGGGACTGGTGCTGGAGTTAGGGCTGGTGCTGGGGCTGGTGCTGGAGTTGGGACTGGTGCTGGGGATGGAGTTGGGACTGGTGCTGGGAATAGAGTTGGGACTGGTGCTGGAGCTAGAGTTGGGACTGGTGCTGGGGCTAGAGTTGGGACTGGTGCTGGGGCTAGAGTTGGGACTGGTGCTGGGGCTAGAGTTGGGACTGGTGCTGGGGCTAGAGTTATGGCTGGAGTTAGGGCTGGTGCTGGTGCTGGGGGTGGGGCTGGTGCTGGTGCTGATGGTGCTGGGAATAGAGTTGGGACTGGTGCTGGTGATAGAGTTGGGACTGGTGCTGGGATAGAGTTGGGACTGGTGCTGGGGATATAGAGTTGGGACTGGTGCTAGGGCTGGAGTTGGGACTGGAGTTGGGGCTGGTGCTGGAGTTGGGGCTGGGGATGGAGTTGGGGCTGGGGATAGAGTTGGGACTGGGGCTAGAGTTGGGACTGGGGCTAGAGTTGGGACTGGTGCTGGAGTTAGGGCTGAGGCTAAGACTAGGAATGGGCATGGGGCTGTGTAGCTTCCCATGAAGGAACATGGCAAGGCATTCACATTTGTTTCCACTTATGTTACATGATCTTTAAGAGCTTAATTTGAACAAATCCCTCACTTCAACCGCACACACCAAGAGAGATCTTCCATCTAGCCTAAACCGGATAAAAAAAACAGATACAAATTATTCCTAAACCAGATTTTAAAAACCCCAGCAAAAACAACAACAAAGGTTGACTAAAGCCCGTCTGAACCTTTCCTGACGCATTTGCTCCGCTCTGCACTTTACAGCAGATATCATTAAAAACAGTCAGAGAGACCATGAGAGAGGGGAGAGAGAAAGGAAAAGAGTCTGAGAGAGGGAAGAAGGGGAGAGATAAGAGCGATAGAGAGCGTGTCTAAAAGCTGCTGTAGAGAGGAGGAGTGCCCGGGGACAGGCAGGATGCCTCAGGCTGCTCTCCCTAGCAGAGTGAGGTTGGCCATTTTCTGCCGGCGTGATACTCACCCTCCCTCCCATCTTTTTAGGTGTACCCGAGGCCCTTCCCACAGTGAATTGAAAGCCTGGCATATCCCCAGGGCTGCAAGCACCTCGTAGAGAGAGCGAGAAGGAGAGAGAGAGAAAGGAGAGAGAGTGAGAGAGAGAAAAAGGAGAGAAGGTGCTGTTCCATATCTATATCTCAGTCCAGAAGAGACGAAGCCTCTCAATCTTCCCATGCCACGATACACGACAGCAGCTAACATGGGATTGTTGTGAACTCATCATCAGGAACCACCAAATGTCTTCCCCTCACACAGCATAAACATTTCATGTTAAGTAAGAATCCACACACGGAGCAGTGGATTTGTCATGTCCGTTTGCGTTGTCTTGTTGTTTGTATATACTCCCATATTTTTTAACCTCTTCCCTCTTTATCATACTTTACTCCACCCATACCATACAGGCCTTTCCTGTCTACCTGAGGCCATTCTCATGGCGTGAAAGAGTGTGTGTGTGTGTGTGTGTGGGGGGGGGGGGGGGTGTGGGGGGGTGTGTGTGTGTGGGGGGGGGTGTAAGGAGGAAAGATAAGGGGTTAATGTCTGGCAGATGACAGATCCTGGAATTCCTTCCTTACGATCACTCTCCTCCTGAACACTGCATCTTTATCCTGCTTGTCTCTCCCCAGTCATCCCCCAGGCCTGGCCTGTTGATTAGAATAGCTGGCAGAAAAAGACAAAAACGGGTCATTGAAAAAGATGCCTGCCCTGGGGTCCTAATCTCAAATCATATTTTGCAGGAACAAAGGCAGCCCAGCCCAGAACAAAGGCAGGCCAGTTTGGCCGGGTCGTCTTTATATCACAAAAGCTTGCCTCTCACCCCACCACCCCGTGTGACGCTGTCCCACAACAGTGGCCCCCCTCATGACCTAAAACCACATGGAGGGAAAACGGGCCCTCCTCTCCTAACCACACTGAGACACATTTAAAAAACACACTTTACACTGGGCTCTGACATCCACGATAAATGGAAGCCTCTCTTTTAACACTTTAATGAAATTCCACAGCGGGGGGAGAAGGGAGGGGAGGAGAGGGACCCCAGACCACTGGACCCCCCTCCCATGGAACACTTTAGATTACGTTGAATTAAACAACAACACAATACAGGGTGTGTTTTCCCTCTGACCTCCCTACAGCCCCATGGCCCACAGCCCACGGCTTGACCTGCTGCCAAGGCATAAAGTAGTGTGGTGGGGACGGTCAGGGTATTTGTCTAGTGTGGGGGTGGAATGAGGGGGCTGGAGAGGGCTGGGGTATAGAAAAGGGCAGTCACAAAACCCAATTGTCCCAGTAATGGTGGTAATTGCATTTTATTAAAATAATGACTGGGTGTCTGGCTGGAATTACTGACTGTAGGGGCTGGAAGTCCCTCCACATGACTGAGAGTGTCAGGAGATAAACACTATAGTCTAGAACAGGGTATATTCTGCTCCAGAGAGCGAGAGAAAGAGAGTGAGAGATGTAGAGAGAGAAAGACAATAAGAAAGGGTGACAGAGGAAACAGCAGGGTGGTGGGTCTAACCACCTGCTGGGTCCACTCTCCACCACCCTGCTACAGCACCAGGACCAGACCCGGGCCAGACCTGGGTCAGGTCACGTCAACAGTGACAGTGTTGTGTGAGAAGCAGCTACCCCAGGCTTTTCCTGGTGCTGTGACCCACACCAACCCCCTTCCTCCCTGACACACTCAACAGCGACTGAAGCTTTTCAAGAAGAGAAAAAAAGAAACAACAAAGCAAGAGAGAGGAGAGAAAGAGATGAGAAGCCTTTACAGTGCTCTGACAACACAGTACACCATGTCTCCTTTTTAAAAGCCGCTGCTCTGGGAGAGGTCTGTGGAGCTTGGTGGAATATCATCATAGCTAGTAGGGATGGAAGGATGGATAGAGGGAGAGATGGACGGCGGGGTGAAACAGTCACATCTAAGCCAGGGCTCAGACACTCATCTCCGCGTGCCGCTTATGCGCCTCTGTTCCCAGCGCCGCCTCATCCTCCACACCTTCACAGGAAGTTCACACGGGCCCTGCAGCGACACCCGTCCCTCTCCCCTATACTGCCCCCCCTCCACCTTCTTCCTCCCCTCTCCCTGGCTGTGATTGACTGACTCTCTCTATCCCTCCCTGTCCACCCTACCCCCTCTCTCGCCTCCCCCCTGCCCTCCTTCCTCCCCCCTCTCTCCCAATGAGGCATTCTCAAAGAACCATGGCTGTTTTAAGGAAGGGTAGCAGTGAGCGGGAATCACAAACAGACATTTCATTTTCTCTCTTCCTGGTCTCCCAGTCACAATGGACTCCTGTCAATGGGCTCTGCTGAGTGTGTGTCTGTGTAATATGTGTATAAAGAGGACTGTGAATCTGTACAGTAGAGGTGTGTGTCTGTGTAATATGTGTATAAAGAGGACTGTGAATCTGTACAGTAGAGGTGTGTGTCTGTGTAATACGTGTATAAAGAGGACTGTGAATCTGTACAGTAGAGGTGTGTGTCTGTGTAATATGTGTATAAAGAGGACTGTGAATCTGTACAGTAGAGGTGTGTGTCTGTGTAATACGTGTATAAAGAGGACTGTGAATCTGTACAGTAGAGGTGTGTGTCTGTGTAATATGTGTATAAAGAGGACTGTGAATCTGTACAGTAGAGGTGTGTGTCTGTGTAATATGTGTATAAAGAGGACTGTGAATCTGTACAGTAGAGGTGTGTGTCTGTGTAATATGTGTATAAAGAGGACTGTGAATCTGTACAGTAGAGGTGTGTGTCTGTGTAATATGTGTATAAAGAGGACTGTGAATCTGTACAGTAGAGGTGTGTGTCTGTGTAATATGTGTATAAAGAGGACTGTGAATCTGTACAGTAGAGGTGTGTGTCTGTGTAATATGTGTATAAAGAGGACTGTGAATCTGTACAGTAGAGGTGTGTGTCTGTGTAAACTGTTTAGGTATGAGCATGCATACATCATGTGTGTTGTAACATCTGTGTGAACATGTGTGCATACGTGTGTGCGTGTCCAGTTAGCATATGTATATTTATGCAAGTGAGTGTATCCTCAGTGTGTGTATTATTCCACCGTACAACACTCGGAAGAGGGCAGAACACGGCACGGGGTGTTTATCGGTGTGTAGTGGACAGCCGAGTGCAGATCATACTACACACACCACACACACACACACACATACATACACTGCTAGCATACTCAAGCCTCTCTCTCCCAATGTGGGACAGCCAAGAGTTCAAGGGCCTTCTTACAGCAGAGCATCTCCTCTGAACCAAGGCCCTCCAAATATTTACTCAGCTCGGAGCCTTGGTCTGCGTCCCAAATGGCACCCTATTCCCTACACAGTGCCCTAGTTTTGACCAGGACCAACAGGGAAAACCACAGGGCTCTGGTAAAAAGTAGGGCTGATGTAGGGAATAGGGTGGTATTTGGGACTGGGCCTTGGTCTGAGAGTGCTGTTGGGATCTCTGTGTATCCGTTACAATGCTCTGGGGTTTTGTAATACACAAGCAGCATGACAAATATTGTCTGAGGAAGTTGGAGGAAAAAAAGACAAGTGTGGAAAGAACGTGGAAATAACAGAACTGTTCCAAGATGTGGGCTTCAATCGTTTACTGCAGGGATGGGCAACTTTGATGGGGGTCGGGGCCACCAAAAATCTGAACTCATCATGAGGGGTCTCAGTGGCTCATGGGTCTGCGTACCCACATTCATACGCAAACATGCAGTCAGCTGGTCCTTGAGGGGTCTCAGTGGCTCATGGGTCTGCGTACCCACATTCATACGCAAACATGCAGTCTGCTGGTCCTTGAGGGGTCTCAGTGGCTCATGGGTCTGCGTACCCACATTCATACGCAAACATGCAGTCAGCTGGTCCTTGAGGGGTCTCAGTGGCTCATGGGTCTACGTACCCACATTCATTCGCAAACATGCAGTCAGCTGGTCCTTGAGGGGTCTCAGTGGCTCATGGGTCTGCGTACCCACATTCATACGCAAACATGCAGTCAGCTGGTCCTTGAGGGGTCTCAGTGGCTCATGGGTCTGCGTACCCACATTCATACGCAAACATGCAGTCAGCTGGTCCTTGCCCCCCACCTTGCGAGCAACACATTTAGAAGTTTTAGAGTTCATTTCCTGCAATTCTACACATTTTGCCATACAGCGTAGAGAAAATGTTAACGTTTAAAAGCAGGTTTGGTGCAATTCTACACATTTTCCCATGGGGTGGACAGAAGATTTAGTAATTTTACAACAAATGTCATGCAATTCTACTCATTTTGCAATGGGTGGTGAGAAAAATGTGACTTTTTAATATAGCTGAGTGAGAGTGACTAACAAAATCAATGGGGGCCCCCCAGTAGGTAATTGGACCATGATTACGACAAGATTAGATAGCTGGCCACTAGACTCATTTACCAATCTAACAAATGTTAGCTGATGCACAACCACATTTCAAAAGTTTACCTTTTGTATTATACAATTCTAACTGTCAACAGTAAGTAAGTAAGGGTTGCCCCTCCCTGGTTGACTATGTCCATCTAAATCACTTATGATAGTAGATTTCATTGATTAACCTATGGTTTTCTATAGAGTTTGTTTCCATAAAAAACTGGATTTTTTATGGAAATCTCATTGTTGAGATTTGTGATATAGTAAATTCCCTGTACACCCAGTGGTTATTATACAACCACTACAAGTATTGATGTGATCAGTGGTTATTATACAACCACTACAAGTCTTGATGTGATCAGTGGTTATTATACAACCACTACAAGTCTTGATGTGATCAGTGGTTATTTTACAACCACTACAAGTCTTGATGTGATCAGTGGTTATTATACAACCACTACAAGTCTTGATGTGATCAGTGGTTATTATACAACCACTACAAGTCTTGATGTGATCAGTGGTTATTATACAACCAGTGCAAGTCTTAATTGTGATCAGTGGTTATTATACAACCACTACAAGTCTTGATGTGATCAGTGGTTATTATACAACCACTACAAGTCTTGATGTGATCAGTGGTTATTATACAACCACTACAAGTCTTGATGTGATCAGTGGCTATTATACAACCAGTACAAGTCTTAATTGTGATCAGTGGTTATTATACAACCACTACAAGTCTTAATTGTGATCAGTGGTTATTATACAACCACAACAAGTCTTGATGTGATCAGTGGTTATTATACAACCACTACAAGTCTTAATTGTGATCAGTGGTTATTATACAACCACTACAAGTCTTGATGTGATCAGTGGTTATTATACAACCACTACAAGTCTTGATGTGATCAGTGGTTATTATACAACCACTACAAGTCTTAATTGTGATCAGTGGCAATCCACATGTTTTTACTGCCATAAAAAAAGATCATAATTCAAATATGTAAAGATAAGTACATTGATGACCTAGCAATCTTCATATTTCAATTACCTTAGAATCTCTGACAAGAGGTCCCACTGAGAAGCAACACGTTTCACCTCCACTCAACAATAAAGACATCCAGACATGTACTGTAGCTAAAAACAACCATGCCATGAACTACTCTATAAACAAACACACTCATACCCACGCACACATCAAAACGTTTTTATGGCCAGACTAATTTGAAGTGCAGTGAGAGGGGATCTGGACTGGGGTGAGTGCTTGGTCACGAAGCAGTCTGCTGTGTTAGGCTGGGCAGTGTGCTGCGTTAGGCTGGGCAGTGTGCTGCGTTAGGCTGGGCAGTGTGCTGCGTTAGGCTGGGCAGTGTGCTGCGTTAGGCTGGGCGTGTGCTGCGTTGGCTGGGCAGTGTGCTGCGTTAGGCTGGGCAGTGTGCTGCGTTAGGCTGGGCAGTGTGCTGCGTTAGGCTGGGCAGTGTGCTGCTTAGGCTGGCATGTGCTGCGTTAGGCTGGGCAGTGTGCTGCGTTAGGCTGGGCAGTGAGCTGCGTTAGGCTGGGCAGTGTGCTGCGTTAGGCTGGGCAGTGTGCTGCGTTAGGCTGGGCAGTGTGCTGCGTTAGGCTGGGCAGTGTGCTGCGTTAGGCTGGGCAGTGTGCTGCGTTAGGCTGGGCAGTGTGCTGCGTTAGGCTGGGCAGTGTGCTGCGTTAGGCTGGGCAGTGTGCTGCGTTAGGCTGGGCAGTGTGCTGCGTTAGGCTGGGCAGTGTGCTGTGTTAGGTGTTAGGCTGGACAGTGAGATGCGTTAGGCTGGACAGTGAGCTGCGTTAGGCTGGGCAGTGTGCTGCGTTAGGCTGGGCAGTGGGCTGCGTTAGGCTGGGCAGTGTGCTGCGTTAGGCTGGGCAGTGTGCTGCGTTAGGCTGGGCAGTGTGCTGCGTTAGGCTGGGCAGTGTGCTGTGTTAGGTGTTAGGCTGGACAGTGTGCTGCGTTAGGTGTTAGGCTGGGCAGTGAGATGCGTTAGGCTGGGCAGTGTGCTGCGTTAGGTGTTAGGCTGGGCAGTGTGCTGTGTTAGGTGTTAGGCTGGGCAGTGTGCTGCGTTAGGTGTTAGGCTGGGCAGTGAGATGCGTTAGGCTGGGCAGTGTGCTGCGTTAGGCTGGACAGTGAGCTGCGTTAGGCTGGGCAGTGTGCTGCGTTAGGCTGGGCAGTGTGCTGCGTTAGGCTGGGCAGTGTGCTGCGTTAGGCTGGGCAGTGTGCTGCGTTAGGCTGGGCAGTGTGCTGCGTTAGGCTGGGCAGTGTGCTGTGTTAGGTGTTAGGCTGGACAGTGAGATGCGTTAGGCTGGACAGTGAGATGCGTTAGGCTGGACAGTGTGCTGTGTTAGGCTGGGCAGTGTGCTGTGTTAGGCTGGGCAGTGTACTGTGTTAGGCTGGGCAGTGTGCTGTGTTAGGCTGGGCAGTGTGCTGTGTTAGGCTGGGCAGTGTACTGTGTTAGGCTGGGCAGTGTACTGTGTTAGGCTGGGCAGTGTGCTGTGTTAGGCTGGGCAGTGTGATGCTCTGTTGGAGGCTGTCGTTTTCTCTGCGCTGGTGGTTTTTGGGGCTCAGGGACGGGGAGTTAGTTGGCTGAGATGATAGAGACAGCTTGTTTAAGAGTGATGAGCTGTTCAGAGGAGGGAGGAGAGAGAGAGAAGGGAGAGAGAGAGAAGGGAGAGAGAAGGGAGAGAGAGATAAGGGAGAGAGAAGGGAGAGAGAGAGAAAAGGGGAGAGAGAGAAGGGAGAGAGAAGGGAGAGAGAGAAGGGAGAGAGAGAGAAGGGAGAGAGAGAGAAAAGGGGAGAGAGAGAAGGAATCATATGCAAGGCATTAACAGTTGTCTTCTATCAATAATTAGAGATGAATAGGGTGGAGGGACGGACAGATCAGATATATGTGCTTATGTCCAGCTGTTGGACTTCATGTGGCGTCTGGGATATGGGGTAGGTGATGGAGGTGTGTGTGAGAGAGAGAAAGAGGTGTGTGTGTGTGTGTGTGTGTGTGTGTGTGTGTGTGTGTGTGTGAGAGAGAGAGAAAGGCTGAACTGAGCAGCACAACACTAAGTGATACAGATCTGCTTTCCTCAGATGTACAGCAGCAGTTAAGGATGAGCTGTGTGTGGGCGTATGTAATGTCTATTCTAGTGTTGTACATCCTAGATAGAGGTGAATGAGGTGTGTTGCACAAGATGAATCTGGCATGACCACGCACCATGTACAACACCAGGGACAACCAGCCACCAGGTCAAGAGGACAGGAGAAGAGAAGAGGGAGAGATGGGGATGAGTTTGGAGAGTTTTCCTGGCAGGCAGACAGTACCTCTGACCGCTGTATTATGGGATGTAGGTCTCTCTCTCTTTAGATTACAGTGCAATAAATCCTCCAGCACTGTTGTCCTGCACAAATAAACCCCACCAAGTGTTGATGCAAAAATACAAAGTTGGAAGTGGAGAGAAGCACTCGCTTCCTGTGAAAGTTCCGGGAAAGCCGTAAACACGGCCCAGTCCGTCTCTAGGGGAGCGTGCGTGCGTAGCCGTGCGTGCGTGCGGAAGGGACAATGTGTGCGTTTTGTGTGGTCAGGCAGATGTGTGTTTATGGCTGTTTATGTATGTGTGGTCATGTAAGTGTACGTGCCTGAATCCAAGTGTGTGTGTGTGGTGGGGTCAGTAGTTCTCTCTATATAGAGACAGGGCTGTTCTATAGCCAAGTGGCCAGCTGTCGATAGGTGTCTGTTTACACATAGTCACAGAGAGAACACTGACTGAGACACAACCTTCTGTAGACTCCAGCTAACACTCTCAGAAAGTTCTCATTCACTTCTACTCTAAACCCACCACTAACAAACATATTATGACAATCTATATATTCACTGAATTTTCACACAAATCCAATCATTCGATCTTTACTAGAGCTCATCAGCCTCCTGACCTGGTCCCCCATGTTACTACAGAGACCTGACCTGGTCCCCCATGTTACTACAGAGACCTGACCTGGTCCCCCATGTTACTACAGAGACCTGACCTGGTCCATCATGTCACTACAGAGACCTGACCTGGTCCATCATGTCACTACAGAGACCTGACCTGGTCCCCCATGTTACTACAGAGACCTGACCTGGTCCCCCATGTTACTACAGAGACCTGACCTGGTCCATCATGTTACTACAGAGACCTGACCTGGTCCCCCATGTTACTACAGAGACCTGACCTGGTCCATCATGTTACTACAGAGACCTGACCTGGTCCATCATGTCACTACAGAGACCTGACCTGGTCCATCATGTCACTACAGAGACCTGACCTGGTCCATCATGTTACTACAGAGACCTGACCTGGTCCATCATGTTACTACAGAGACCTGACCTGGTCCATCATGTCACTACAGAGACCTGACCTGGTCCACCATGTCACTACAGAGACCTGACCTGGTCCATCATGTTACTACAGAGACCTGACCTGGTCCATCATGTTACTACAGAGACCTGACCTGGTCCCCCATGTTACTACAGAGACCTGACCTGGTCCATCATGTTACTACAGAGACCTGACCTGGTCCATCATGTCACTACAGAGACTTGACCTGGTCCATCATGTTACTACAGAGACCTGACCTGGTCCCCCATGTTACTACAGAGACCTGACCTGGTCCATCATGTTACTACAGAGACCTGACCTGGTCCATCATGTCACTACAGAGACCTGACCTGGTCCATCATGTTACTACAGAGACCTGACCTGGTCCATCATGTCACTACAGAGACTTGACCTGGTCCATCATGTTACTACAGAGACCTGACCTGGTCCCCCATGTTACTACAGAGACCTGACCTGGTCCATCATGTTACTACAGAGACCTGACCTGGTCCATCATGTCACTACAGAGACTTGACCTGGTCCATCATGTTACTACAGAGACCTGACCTGGTCCCCCATGTTACTACAGAGACCTGACCTGGTCCCCCATGTTACTACAGAGACCTGACCTGGTCCATCATGTTACTACAGAGACCTGACCTGGTCCCCCATGTTACTACAGAGACCTGACCTGGTCCCCCATGTTACTACAGAGACCTGACCTGGTCCATCATGTCACTACAGAGACCTGACCTGGTCCACCATGTCACTACAGAGACCTGACCTGGTCCATCATGTCACTACAGAGACCTGACCTGGTCCACCATGTCACTACAGAGACCTGACCTGGTCCATCATGTTACTACAGAGACCTGACCTGGTCCATCATGTTACTACAGAGACCTGACCTGGTCCCCCATTTTACTACAGAGACCTGACCTGGTCCCCCATGTTACTACAGAGACCTGATCTGGTCCATCATGTTACTACAGAGACCTGACCTGGTCCATCATGTTACTACAGAGACCTGACCTGGTCCATCATGTCACTACAGAGACCTGACCTGGTCCCCCATGTTACTACAGAGACCTGACCTGGTCCATCATGTTACTACAGAGACCTGACCTGGTCCCCCATGTTACTACAGAGACCTGACCTGGTCCACCATGTTACTACAGAGACCTGACCTGGTCCATCATGTTACTACAGAGACCTGACCTGGTCCCCCATGTTACTACAGAGACCTGACCTGGTCCACCATGTTACTACAGAGACCTGACCTGGTCCATCATGTTACTACAGAGACCTGACCTGGTCCCCCATGTTATTACAGAGACCTGACCTGGTCCACAATGTTATTACAGAGACCTGACCTGGTCCATCATGTTACTACAGAGACCTGACCTGGTCCCCCATGTTACTACAGAGACCTGACCTGGTCCATCATGTTACTACAGAGACCTGACCTGGTCCACCATGTTACTACAGAGACCTGACCTGGTCCATCATGTTATTACAGAGACCTGACCTGGTCCATCATGTTACTACAGAGACCTGACCTGGTCCATCATGTTACTACAGAGACCTGACCTGGTCCATCATGTTACTACAGAGACCTGACCTGGTCCATCATGTTACTACAGAGACCTGACCTGGTCCCCCATGTTACTACAGAGACCTGACCTGGTCCCCCATGTTACTACAGAGACCTGACCTGGTCCATCATGTCACTACAGAGACCTGACCTGGTCCCCCATGTTACTACAGAGACCTGACCTGGTCCCCCATGTTACTACAGAGACCTGACCTGGTCCCCCATGTTACTACAGAGACCTGACCTGGTCCCCCATGTTACTACAGAGACCTGACCTGGTCCATCATGTTACTACAGAGACCTGACCTGGTCCATCCTGTTACTACAGAGACCTGACCTGGTCCACCATGTTACTACAGAGACCTGACCTGGTCCATCATGTTACTACAGAGACCTGACCTGGTCCCCCATGTTACTACAGAGACCTGACCTGGTCCCCCATGTTACTACAGAGACCTGACCTGGTCCATCATGTTACTACAGAGACCTGACCTGGTCCATCATGTTTCTACAGAGACCTGATCTGGTCCCCCATGTTACTACAGAGACCTGACCTGGTCCCCCATGTTACTACAGAGACCTGATCTGGTCCATCATGTCAGACTCCTGTGACTGCTTGTGACTCTACACTAACTCTCTAATTATGAATATGTGTTTCCCCTATGGAGGGAGGGAGAGAGTAGGAGGGAGATGGAGAGAGGGAGAGAGTAGGAGGGAGATGGAGGGAGGGAGGGAGAGAGTAGGAGGGAGATGGAGAGAGGGAGAGAGTAGGAGGGAGATGGAGGGAGGGAGAGAGTAGGAGGGAGATGGAGAGAGGGAGAGAGTAGGAGGGAGATGGAGAGAGGGAGAGAGTAGGAGGGAGATGGAGAGAGGGAGAGAGTAGGAGGGAGATGGAGAGAGGGAGAGAGTAGGAGGGAGATGGAGAGAGGGAGAGAGTAGGAGGGAGATGGAGAGAGGGAGAGAGTAGGAGGGAGATGGAGAGGGAGAGAGTAGGAGGGAGATGGAGAGAGGGAGAGAGTAGGAGGGAGATGGAGAGAGGGAGAGAGTAGGAGAGAGATGGAGAGAGGGAGAGAGTAGGAGGGAGATGGAGAGAGGGAGAGAGTAGGAGGGAGATGGAGAGAGGGAGAGAGTAGGAGGGAGATGGAGAGAGGGAGAGAGTAGGAGGGAGATGGAGAGAGGGAGAGAGTAGGAGGGAGATGGAGAGAGGGAGAGAGTAGGAGGGAGATGGAGAGAGGGAGAGAGTAGGAGGGAGATGGAGAGAGGGAGAGAGTAGGAGGGAGATGGAGAGAGGGAGAGAGTAGGAGGGAGATGGAGAGAGGGAGAGAGTAGGTGGGAGATGGAGAGAGGGAGAGAGTAGGTGGGAGATAGAGAGAGGGAGAGAGAGACAGGCTCCAGTAAGTGTCAGTGAGCAGCCTCTCAGTGTCAGTAGTAGGCCAGGCAGGGGAATGAGACAGCCCAGAGAAGGGAAGGGAATAGCAGCTTGGGGTTAGGGTAGAGGTTTAGGGCTCTAACTAACTCAATAAGGCTGGGGCTAATGAACAGGGGTAGGCTGCTTTCTTTCATTTGATGTGAGAGCACACTGCATCCCAAATGGCACCCTATTCCCTATATACTATTGAGTAAAGCCCTTGGTCAAAAGTAATATACAGTGTACATGCAATTTACAAAAGTAGTGCACTAAATAGGGAATAGGGTGCCATTTTGGAAATTGTGTTTTATACACATGTACACTCCATGTCCCGTAACCTGGGATCTAATGTTACAGGGCTGAGAGGAGAGACCAGGCTGTAGTTTAACAAGCCTGGTTAGGACTAATCTAAAGTGATGGCCAAATTGCGAACTAAATTGCGAACCAGATTTCTTAAAAACTCCAGGGTCAGAAAAGCTGTTTTCATTCTTGTTGTAATGTCTGAAATGATTGCAGAACATCCATGGTGATGTGTAGAAATACATGTAAAAGTAACACGTTGAAAAATTATTTGTTTTTTTATTCAGAAATTCACTAAATACTAGAGTCTGTGTAGCGCAGGAGAGGGCAAAGGTCTGCTACTTTTCTCAACCCAAGTGACAACAACAAACACACTCCTGGGGGAATGTTCTGTCGGAAGCTTGGAGTGACGCTAGATGACCCTCTCACTGACCTCTCATCAACATCATGCTCTCCCCTCCTGTCACAGTCTCACCCTTCAACCCTTCTCACCCCCTCAGCTATATCTTAATTACACTACAATTAGACCCTACAAATGGCGTCCGCCGGCTGCCCCCATTGTGTGTGTGTGTGTGTGTAAGGGGGTGGGTCCGTGTTTTCAATTTCCTCCCCTAATGGGCCAGTAATGTCTGGGAGGGGTGGGCAGCAGGAGTGTTCCGGGAGAGAAGCAGAGCCCTGGGACACTGACCTCACCAGATCCTAGAGGTCATGAACTTTGACCCAGGGAGCAGTGAGTAGCCGGCCCAGAGGGCTGGAGGGGGGGGCCGCCGTGCTAGGGTTGGATTACCTCACTGTGTCTACTGCTGCTGTCACAAGACACACACCCTCACCCACACAGACTGCTGCCGGCCGAGGTGATGTCAGAGAGTGAGCTCACACAAATAGTGAGACTGAGTCAAGATACAGGCAGAGAGAGAGACAGGACAGAGAGAGAGAGACAAAGAGAGAGACAGAGGAGACAGAGGAGACGAGAGAGAGACAGAGAGCGAGCGAGAGAGACAGAGAGCGACAGAAAGCGACAGAGAGCGACAGACAGACAGACACAGACAGACAGACAGAGACAGACAGAGACAGACAGACAGACAGACAGACAGACAGACAGACAGACAGACAGACAGACAGACAGACAGACAGACAGACAGACAGACAGACAGACAGACAGACAGAAAGACAGAGAGACAGAGAGACAGAGAGACAGAGAGACAGAGAGACAGACAGAGAGACAGACAGAGAGACAGACAGAGAGAGAGAGAGGCAGAGAGAGAGAGGCAGAGAGAGAGAGGCAGATAGAGAGGGGCCGATAGAGAGGGGCAGATAGAGAGGGGCAGACAGAGAGGGGCAGACATACAGGGGCAGACATACAGGGGCAGACATACAGGGGCAGACATACAGGGGCAGACATACAGGGGCAGACAGACAGGGGAAGAGAGAGAGGGGCAGAGAGACAAGGAGAGAGAGACAGGGAAAGAGAGAAAAAGAGAGATGGGGAAACGAAGCTGTCACTTCTCAGTGACTTCTCACAATAACATCATTGATAAACCAAGACATGCCACCACAGTGCGGCTTATCAAGAAAGTGGTCCTTTGTTCAAATTAAGACCAGCGCTCGTGTTTCATGACATGATGTGAACTCTACGGCGTCTACCGTCTAACTATATCAAATAGGAATGTTTTCATATACCTTTAAAAACATTGATGTCAATATCTGAAAGTGTACATCCGCTTCGGCATCCAAACCTATAATCTAACTCCCAATTACATTTTTCAACAATATAATGTGGGTATAATATCATCCTCCCATTGACCACAAATACCAACTCCTTTACTTTCAAAAGGCCATACATATGACTTTTACATTAGGATGTCTGAGGAATATTTATTCTAGGGTTTTTATATTCCAATAAAAGTTGGGAAATTGTGGTACTCCCTACGCCAAGGGCTTGTATAGGAAGTGAAGGGGGTTTGGCTCAGGGCTCAATGCACTTTCTACCTCATCCACATGGTTCGTTATTGCAATAGGGATTTGTGGTGGGATGAACCCTTTTCACATACATAGGGTTTAACATGGCAACACACACGACAACTTCATACTAGTAGTAAACATTAAAGGAGCCTCTCTCTATAATGATGCAATGACAACTCTGGAAATGGGTTGCAAGATAAGGGAAACCCGCCCCTTCTATGTCAGCCTGCTCTGTATATGATGGAGGTACTCTCTTGGCAATGGCTCATATTAGATCTGTATTAGGGTTGCCAGTCTGTTCCCAGTGCTGTGCGAAACAGCTCCGTTTTTTTCACTTGAAGACCAATCCTGGACAGCCTCGGAAACACTTTAGAAATGCTTTTTCACCATAGAATCGAACAATTTAACCTTCTGTAGTAACACAATACGCACAGCAGGCCTGTATGTATGTGTGTGTGTGTATATATGTATATACAGCCTTCGTAAAGTATTCAGATCCCTTGACTTTTTCAACATTTTGTAACATTAGAGCCTTATTCTAAAATGGATTAAATAAATACCCCATAATGACAAAGTGAAAAAAGATTTTAGAAATGTTTGTAAATGTATTAAAAATAAAAACCAGAAATACTTTATTTACATAACTATTCAGACCCTTTGCTATGAGACTCAAAATTGAGCTCAGGTGCATCCTGTTTCATATTTGAGATTCTTCAAATAGCAACCCTTTATGACAGCTTTGCACACTCTTGCCATTCTCTCAAACCAGCTGCCACCCCCGTGCTTCACGGTTGGGATGGTTTTCTTCGGCTTGCAAGCATCCCCCTTTTTCCTCCAAACATAACGATGGTCATTATGGCCAAACAGTTCTGATTTTTGTTTCATCAGACCAGAGGACATTTCTCCAAAAAGTACGATCTTTGTCCCCATGTGTAGTTGCAAACCGTAGTCGGGCTTTTTTATGGCGGTTTTGGAGCAGCGGCTTCTTCCTTGCTGAGCGGCCTTTCAGGTTACGTTGATATAGGACTCGTTTTACTGTGGATATAGATACTTGTGGAATTTCTTTCCTTCTTAATGCGTTTCAGCCAATCAGTTGTGTTGTGACAAGGTATACAGAAGATAGCCCTATTTGGTAAAAGACCAAGTCCATATTACGGCAAGAACAGCTCAAATAAGCAAAGAGAAACGACAGTCCATCATTACTTTAAGACATGAAGGTAAGTAAATACGGAACATTTCAAGAATTCTGAAAGTTTCTTCAAGTGCAGTCGCAAAAACCATCAAGCGCTATGATGAAACTGGCTCTCATGAGTACCGCCACAGGAAAGGAAGACCCAGAGTTACCTCTGCTGCAGAGGATAAGTTCATTAGCGTTAACTGCACCTCAGATTGCAGCCCAA
The DNA here is from genome assembly GCF_901001165.1 of Salmo trutta. Classification (NCBI taxonomy): domain Eukaryota; kingdom Metazoa; phylum Chordata; class Actinopteri; order Salmoniformes; family Salmonidae; genus Salmo; species Salmo trutta. The sequence continues at coordinate 19,120,351 of NC_042982.1, forward strand.
ATAAATACTTCACAGAGTTCAAGTAAGAGACACATCTCAAAATCAACTGTTCAGAGGAGACTGCGTGAATCAGGCCTTCATGGTCGAATTACTGCAAAGAAACCACTACTAAAGGACACCAATAGTAAGAAGTGACTTGCTTGGGCCAAGAAACACAAGCAATGGACATTAGACCAGTGGAAATTAGTAATTTGTTCTGGAGACAGAATTTGAGATTTGTGGTTCCAACTGCCGTGTCTTTGTGAGACGTGGTGTGGGTGAACGGATGATCTTCGCATGTGTATTTCCCACCGTAAAGCATGGAGGAGGAGGTGTGATGGTGTGGGGGTGCTTTGCTGGTGACACTGTTGGTGATTAATTTAGAATTCAAGGCACACTTAACCAGCCTGGCTACCACAGTATTCTGCAGTGATACGCCATCCCATGTGGCTTGGGCTTAGTGGGACTATCATTTGTTTTTCAACAGGTAAATGACCCAACACACCTCCAGGCTGTGTAAGGGTTATTTGACCAAGAATGAGAGTGATGGAGTGCTGCATCACATGACCTGGCCTCCACCATCCCCCGACCTCAACCAAATTGAGAAGGTTTGAGATGAGTAGGATCGCATAGTGAATGAAAAGCATCCAACAAGTGCTCAGCATAAGTGGGAACTCCTTCAAGACTATTGAAAAAGCATTCCAGGTGAAGCTGGTTGAGAGAATGGCAAGAGTGTGCAAAGCTGTCATCAAGGCAAAGGGTTGCTATTTGAAGAATCTCAAATATAAATTATATTTTGATTTGTTCTACACTTTTTTGGTTACTACATGATTCCAAATTTAATATTTCATAGTTTTGATGTCTTCACTATATATACGTATATACAGTTGAAGTCGGAAGTTTACAAACACTTAGGTTGGAGTCATTAAAACTCGTTTTTCAAACACTCCACAAATGTCTTGTTAACGAAGTCGGTTAGGACATCTACTTTGTGCATGACACAAGTCATTTTTCCAACAATTGTTTACAGACAGATTATTTCACTTATAATTCACTGTATCACAATTCCAGTGGGTCAGAAGTGTACATAAACTAAGTTGACTTTGACTTTAAACAGCTTGGAAAATTCCAGAAAATGATGTCATGGCTTTAGAAGCTTCTGATAGCCTGATTGACATAATTTGAGTCAATTGGAGGTGTATCTGTAGATGTATTTCAAGGCCTACCTTCAAACTCGGTGCCTCTTTGCTTGACATCATGGGAAAATCAAAAGACCTCAGAAAAAAAAATTGTAGACCTCCACCTGTCTGGTTCATCCTTGGGAGTAATTTCCAAACGCCTAACGGTACCACGTTCATCTGTACAAACAATAGTATGCAAGTATAAACACCATGGGACCACGCAGCAGTCATACTGCTCAGGAAGGAGACGCGTTCTGTCTCCTAGAGATGAACGTACTTTAGTGCGAAAAGTGCAAATAAACAGCAAAGGACCTTGTGAAGATGCTGGAGGAAACAGGTACAAAAATTCTATATACACAGTAAAACGAGTCCTATATCGACGTAACCTGAAAGGCCGTTCAGCAAGGAAGAAGCCGCTGCTCCAAAACCGCCTTAAAAAAGCCAGACTACGCTTTGCAACTGCACATGGGGACAAAGATCATACTTTTTGGAGAAATGTCCTCTGGTCTGATGAAACAAAAATAGAACTGTTTGGCCATAATGACCATCATTATGTTTGGAGGAAAAAGGGGGATGCTTGCAAGCCGAAGAACACCATCCCAACCGTGAAGCACGGGGGTGGCAGCATCATGTTGTGGGGGTGCTTTGCTGCAGGAGGGACTGGTGCACTTCACAAAATAGATGGCATCATGAGGATGGAAAATTATGTGGATATAATGAAGCAACATCTCAATACATCAGTCAGGAAGTTAAAGCTTGGTCGCAAATGGGTCTTCCAAATGGACAATGACCCCAAGCATACTTCCAAAGTTGTGGCAAAACTGCTTAAGGACAACAAAGTCAAGGTATTGGAGTGGCCATCACAAAGCCCTGACCTCAATCCTATAGAAAATATGTGGGCAGAACTGAAAAGGCATGTGCGAGCAAGGAGGCCTACAAACCTGACTGAGTTACACCAGCTCTGTCAGGAGGAATGGGCCAAAATTCACCCAACTTATTGTGGGAAGCTTGTGGAGGGCTACCCAACACGTTTGACCCAAGTTAAACAATTTAAAGGCAATGCTACCAAATACTAATTGAGTGTATGTAAACTTCTGACCCACTGGGAATGTGATGAAAGATATAAAATCTGAAATAAATAATTCTCTCTACTATTATTCTGACATTTCACATTCTTAAAATAAAGTGGTGATCCTAACTGACCTAAGACAGGGAATTGTTACTTGGATTAAATGTCAGGAATTGTGAAAAACTGAGTTTAAATGTATTTGGCTAAGGTGTATGCAAACTTCCGACTTCAATACAGCGCCTTGCGAAAGTATTCGGCCCCCTTGAACTTTTCGACCTTTTGCCACATTTCAGGCTCAAACATAAAGATATAAAACTGTAATTTTTTGTGAAGAATCAACAACAAGTGGGACACAATCATGAAGTGGAACGAAATTTATTGGATATTTCAAACTTTTTTAACAAATAAAAAACTGAAAAATTGGGCGTGCAAAATTATTCAGCCCCCTTAAGTTAATACTTTGTAGCGCCACCTTTTGCTGCGATTACAGCTGTAAGTCGCTTGGGGTATGTCTCTATCAGTTTTGCACAACGAGAGACTGAAATTTTTGCCCATTCCTCCTTGCAAAACAGCTCGAGCTCAGTGAGGTTGGATGGAGAGCGTTTGTGAACAGCAGTTTTCAGTTCTTTCCACAGATTCTCGATTGGATTCAGGTCTGGACTTTGACTTGGCCATTCTAACACCTGGATATGATTTTGCTTTATGTTTTGGATCATTGTCTTGTTGGAAGACAAATCTCCGTCCCAGTCTCAGGTCTTTTGCAGACTCCATCAGGTTTTCTTCCAGAATGGTCCTGTATTTGGCTCCATCCATCTTCCCATCAATTTTAACCATCTTCCCTGCCCCTGCTGAAGAAAAGCAGGCCCAAACCATGATGCTGCCACCACCATGTTTGACAGTGGGGATGGTGGGTTCAGGGTGATGAGCTGTGCTGCTTTTACGCCAAACATAACGTTTTGCATTGTTGCCAAAAAGTTCGATTTTGGTTTCATCTGACCAGAGCACCTTCTTCCACATGTTTGGTGTGTCTCCCAGGTGGCTAGTGGCAAACTTTAAACAACACTTTTTATGGATATCTTTAAGAAATGGCTTTCTTCTTGCCACTCTTCCATAAAGGCCAGATTTGTGCAGTATACGACTGATTGTTGTCCTATGGACAGAGTCTCCCACCTCAGCTGTAGATCTCTGCAGTTCATCCAGAGTGATCATGGGCCTCTTGGCTGCATCTCTGATCAGTCTTCTCCTTGTATGAGCTGAAAGTTTAGAGGGACGGCCGGGTCTTCGTAGATTTGCAGTGGTCTGATACTCCTTCCATTTCAATATTATCGCTTGCACAGTGCTCCTTGGGATGTTTAAAGCTTGGGAAATCTTTTTGTATCCAAATCCGGCTTTAAACTTATCCACAACAGTATCTTGGACCTGCCTGGTGTGTTCCTTGTTCTTCATGATGCTCTCTGCGCTTTAAACGGACCTCAGAGCAGGTGCATTTATACGGAGACTTGATTACACACAGGTGGATTATATTTATCATCATTAGTCATTTAGGTCAACATTGGATCATTCAGAGATCCTCACTGAACTTCTGGAGAGAGTTTGCTGCACTGAAAGTAAAGGGGCTGAATAATTTTGCACGGCCAATTTTTCAGCTTTTTATTTGTTAAAAAAGTTTGAAATATCCAATAAATTTCGTTCCACTTCATAATTGTGTCCCACTTGTTGTTGATTCTTCACAAAAAATTACAGTTTTATATCTTTATGTTTGAAGCCTGAAATGTGGCAAAAGGTCGAAAAGTTCAAGGGGGCCGAATACTTTCGCAAGGCACTGTGTATATATATATATATATATATATATATATATATATATATATATATATATATATATATATATATATACACACACACTGCTCAAAAAAATAAAGGGAACACTTAAACAACACATCCTAGATCTGAATGAAAGAAATAATCTTATTAAATACTTTTTTCTTTACATAGTTGAATGTGTTGACAACAAAATCACACTAAAATAATCAATGGAAATCCAATTTATCAACCCATGGAGGTCTGGATTTGGAGTCACACTCAAAATTAAAGTGGAAAACCACACTACAGGCTGATCCAACTTTGATGTAATGTCCTTAAAACAAGTCAAAATGAGGCTCAGTAGTGTGTGTGGCCTCCACGTGCCTGTATGACCTCCCTACAACGCCTGGGCATGCTCCTGATGAGGTGGCGGATGGTCTCCTGAGGGATCTCCTCCCAGACCTGGACTAAAGCATCCGCCAACTCCTGGACAGTCTGTGGTGCAACGTGGCTTTGGTGGATGGAGCGAGACATGATGTCCCAGATGTGCACAATTGGATTCAGGTCTGGGGAACGGGCGGGCCAGTCCATAGCATCAATGCCTTCCTCTTGCAGGAACTGCTGACACACTCCAGCCACATGAGGTCTAGCATTGTCTTGCATTAGGAGGAACCCAGGGCCAACCGCACCAGCATATGGTCTCACAAGGGGTCTGAGGATCTCATCTCGGTACCAAATGGCAGTCAGGCTACCTCTGGCGAGCACATGGAGGGCTGTGCGGCCCCCCCAAAGAAATGCCACCCCACACCATGACTGACCCACAGCCAAACCGGTCATGCTGGAGGATGTTGCAGGCAGCAGAACGTTCTCCACGGCGTCTCCAGACTCTGTCACGTCTGTCACGTGCTCAGTGTGAACCTGCTTTCATCTGTGAAGAGCACAGGGCGCCAGTGGCGAATTTGCCAATCTTGGTGTTCTCTGGCAAATGCCAAACGTCTTGCACGGTGTTGGGCTGTAAGCACAACCCCCACCTGTGGACGTCGGGCCCTCATATCACCCTCATGGAGTCTGTTTCTGACCGTTTGAGCAGAAACATGCACATTTGTGGCCTGCTGGAGGTCATTTTGCAGGGCTCTGGCAGTGCTTCTCCTGCTCCTCCTTGCACAAAGGCGGAGGTAGCGGTCCTGCTGCTGGGTTGTTGCCCTCCTATGGCCTCCTCCACGTCTCCTGATGTACTGGCCTGTCTCCTGGTAGCGCCTCCATGCTCTGGACACTATGCTGACAGACACAGCAAACCTTCTTGCCACAGCTCGCATTGATGTGCCATCCTGGATGAGCTGCACTACCTGAGCCACTTGTGTGGGTTGTAGACTCCGTCTCATGCTACCAGTAGAGTGAAAGCACCGCCAGCATTCAAAAGTGACCAAAACATCAGCCAGGAAGCATAGGAACTGAGAAGTGGTCTGTGGTTCCCACCTGCAGAACCACTCCTTTATTGGGGGTGTCTTGCTAATTGCCTATAATTTCCACCTGTTGTCTATTCCATTTGCACAACAGCATGTGACATTTATTGTCAATCAGTGTTGCTTCCTAAGTGGACAGTTCGATTTCACAGAAGTGTGATTGACTTGGAGTTACATTGTGTTGTTTAAGTGTTCCCTTTATTTTTTTGAGCAGTGTATATATATATATATATATATATATATATATATATATATATATATATATATATATATATATACATATATATATATACATATATATATATATATATATATACACACACACACACACACATACACACACTTTTTTGTAATGGTGGATTGGAATGATGCAGACAATGACATTGATGGAAGCTACAATCTATCTGCAATATTAAAGCTGACATACCCCCCCAAAAATAAACCTGATGGTCACTCTGACAGAGTTCCAGAGTTCCTCTATGGAGATGGGAGAACCAATCAGGCCTTTATGGTAGAGTGGCCAAAAGGGAGCCATTCCTCAGTAAAAGGCACATAACAGCCTGCTTGGAGTTTGCCAAAAGGCACCTAAAGGACTCTCAGACCATGAGACAGATACTCTGGTCTGATGAAACCAACATTGAACTCTTTGGCCTGAATGCCAAGCATCACGTCTGGAGGAAACCTGTCACCATCCCTACGGTGAAGCATGGTGGTGGAAGCATCATGCTGTAGGGATGTTTTTCAGCGGCAGGGACTTGGAGAATAGTCAGGATCGAGGGAAAGATGAACAGAGCAAAGTACAGAGAGATTCTTGATGAAAACCTGCTCCAGAGTGCTCAGGACCTCAGACTGGGGCGAAGGTTCACCTTCCAACAGGACAACAACCCTAAGCACACAGCCAAGACAACGCAGGAATGGCTTTGGGACAAGTCTCTGAATGTCCTTGAGTGGCCCAGCCAGAACCCGGACATGAGCCCGATCGAACATCTCTTGAGAGACGTGAAAGTAGCTGTCCAGCGACACACCCCATCCAACCTGACAGAGCTCAAGAGGATCTGCACAGAAGAATGGAAGAAACTCCAAATACAGATGGGCTTGTAGTGTCATACCCAAGAAGTATCAAGGTTGTAATAGCTGCCAAAGGTGCTTCAACAAAGTACTTAGTACAGGGTCTGAATACTTATGTAAATGTGATATTTCAGTTTTTATTTTTAATAAAAAACATTTTGCTCATTCATTACGGGGTATTGTGTGTATATTGATGAGAGGGAAAATGATTTAATAGATTTTAGAATAAGGCTGTAACGTAACAAAATGTGAAAAAAGTAAAGGGGTCTGAATACTTTCCTGAATTCACTGTATGTGTGTGTGTGTGTTTGATCAGCGTGAGGGGAAAGAGGGTCATCAATTCTTATTTAAAGAATGTTCCATGTGGCCATTTAATACAACAACCCTTATTAGAACAAATTGACCTGCGTTTGCAAATCACTCTCAGTACAGCGGATGTGGGGCTCTTTCTAAATTTCCCTGTGGCTCAATTTAAAACAATGGAGCACTTACAGAGAAGAAAAACATGACTAAAAGTGACGTATTAGGACATTCTCAGCTTCTTCAGTGGACATATATACGACAAGCATAAAAAAGGCTTACAATTCCAGAGAATATCTGAGAGAGAAAATACACATTTTGAAAATAAATAAAAGTTAAGTTGGAGGGGGAGGAGTGTATTCGTAAATATCAATAAACACAAGTCTTCTGTCTCGGAAGCTTCCTGCTTTATTTGATTAAGCGGGGTGAAAAACAGAGCAGTCATGCTCCTTGCTTTTCTTCCTCTCCCCTTCCCCTGCAATCTTCGGCTCCCTTAATGGGAATCGGAAGTTTAAGTGGAGCAGCCTGGCTAGCCCCGGCCTAACCTCCCCATCTGGAGGGGGACTTGCCAGCCTTGGGGCTACTTCCAACCCTTCCCAGCTGTTGGGTTTGGGCCCTTTTTGTTTTCGTGGGCTTGAGAAAGCATATTTTTATAAATGATTGCCATATCCTCCACCAGCTGCTGACCCTGCTCTCTCCGACTCGCGTCCCTGAATGGGGCATGGTTCTCATTTAGGGCACCGGCCCGTGGCTCGCTGAGGGTCCTGACCCCACCGCTGTTAGCATGCTAGCAAAACAGCTATGACAGTCAGCACACTAGCCAACAGCTCAGTGTCAAAGACTTTGAGCTATTAATACACTAGCAAGCACAACAGGTCTGAGTAAATGACTGGTGCCGAGCTCCCTGCCATCCAGGATTTCTATACCAGGCGGTGTCAGTGGAAGGCCCTAACAACTGTCAAAGACTCCAGCCACCGAAGCCACCAAAGTGACAGACTGTTCTCTCTGCTACCGCACGACAAGCAATACCAATGCACCAAGTCTGGAATCAACAGGACCCTGAACAGCTTCTACCCCCAAGCCATAAGACTACGAAATAGTTAACCAAATAGCAACCCAAACTATCTGTATTGACCCTCTATGCACCAACTCTTTTGATTCATCACATTCTGCTGCTGCTACATTTTTTATTATCTATCCAGTTGCCTAGCCACTTTAGCCCTACCTATATGCACCATACTAGTCAAAGGTTTGGGCACAGCTACTCATTCAAGGGTTTTTCTTTATTTTTTACTATTTTCTACATTGAATAATAATAGTGAAGATATCAAAACTATGAAATAACACATACATAATCATGTAGTAACAAAAAAAGTGTTTCAGATTCTTTAAAATACCCACCCTTTGCATTTTCTCAACCAGCTTCACCTGGAATGCTTTTCCAACAGTATTGAAGGAGTTCCCACATATGCTGAGCACTTGTTGGCTGCTTTTCCTTCACTCTACGGTCCAACTCATCCCAAACCATCTCAATTGGGTTGAGGTCAGGTGATTGTGGAGGCCAGGTCATCTGATGCAGCACTCCATCACTCTCCTTCTTGGTCAAATAGCCCTTACACAGCCTGGAGGTGTGTTGGGTCATTTACCTGTTGAAAAACAAATGATAGTCCCACTAAGTGCAAACCAGATGGGATGGCATATTGCTGCAGAATGCTGTGGTTGCCATGCTGGTCAAGTGTGCCTCGAATTCTAAATAAATCACTGACAGTGTCACCAGCAAACCACCCCATCACACCTCCTCCTCCATGCTTCACGGTGGGAACCACACATGCGGAGATTATCTGCTCACCTACTCTTCGTCTCACAAAGACACGGCGGATGGAACCAAAAATCTCAAATTTGGATTCATGAGACCAATTGAAATGCATTCCAGGTGACTACCTCATGAAGCTGTTGGGAGAATGCCAAAAGTGTGCAAAGCTGTCATCAAGGCAAAGGGTGGCTACTTTGAAGAATCTCAAATATATTTTGATTTGTTTAACACTTGTTTGGTTACTACATGATTTCATACGTGTTATTTAAAAGTTTTGATGTCTTCACTATTATTCTACAATGCAGAAACTTGGAAAAAATAAAGATAAACCTGGAATGAATACGTGTGTCCAAACTTTTGACTGGTACTGTATATGAAAAATAAAACACTAATATATCTTGATTAGATAAGTATTCAAACCCCAATACATGTTGAATCACCTTTGGCAGTGATTACAGCTATGAGTCTTTTTGGGTAAGTTTCTCATAGCTTTGCATACCTGTACTGTACAATATTTGCTCAGTATTCTTTTTTTTTATTCTTCAAGCTCTGTCAAGTTGGTTGTTGATCATTGTGAGACAGCCATTTTCAAGTCTTGCCATAGATTTTCAAGCAGATTTAAGAAAAAACGAACTAAGCCACCCAGGACATTCAATGTCATCTTGGTAAGCAACTGCAGTATATATTTGGCCTTATGTTCTAGGTTATTGTCCTGCTGAAAGTTGAATTTATCATCCAGTGTCTGTTGGAAAGCAGACAGAACCAGGTTTTCCTCTAGGATTTGGCCTGTGCGTAGCTCTATTACGTTACTTTTTATCCTAAATAACTCCCTAGTCCTTGTCGATGACAAGAATACCCATAACATGATGCAGCCACCACCATGCTTGAAAATATAAAGAGTGGTACTCAGTGATGTGTTTGCCGCAAACATAATACTTTGTATTCAGGACACAAAGTTAATTTCATTTTTTGCAGTATTACTTTAGTGCAGTGGTTCCCATACGTTTTATAGTCCTGTACCCCTTCAAACAATCAACCTCCAGCTGCGTACCCCCTCTAGCGCAGACATTTGGAAACAAAACATGCCAACTTGAAAAATAAGCCACGGGAGTTTTTTGAAGGAGAATTAAGAAGACTATCGAGTAGTAAGAAATGTATCAAAGCAACAGATACCATTAATAAGAAGGGGCTAGAAGCATCTTATATGGTGAGCTACCGAGTGGCTTGGACAGGCAAGTCTCATACTATTGTGGAGGACTTAATTCTTCCTGCTACCGTGGATATGGCTGGGACAATGCTGAGGGAAAAGGCCCAAAAAACTATATAGACAATGCCTTCATCAAACAACAGTTTCACGACGCATCAGTGACATGGCAGGAGATGTTTTTAAACAATTACTGCTTCGCATACAAGCCAGTGAATTCTATGCGTTACAGCTGGATGACATGGCGGGCCTGGAACAGCTCCTGGTATGTTTATGGGGGATGGGGGGTCAATTAAGGAAGACATCCTCTTCTGCAAACCACTGGAAACCAGGACAACCGGAGAGTATATTTTTAAAGTACTGGACAGCTTTGTAACATCAAATGGACTTTAGTGGTCAAGATGTGTTTGTATCTGTACTGATGGCGCAAATGCCATGACAGGTAGACCTAGTGGAGTGGTAACGCGCGTGCAAGCAGTTAATCCCAACGCCAATTGGGTACACTGCAGCATCCACCGAGAGGCTCTTGCTGCCAAGGGAATGCCTGACAGCTTGAAAGACGTTTTGGACACTACAGTGAAAATGGTTAAAGCAAGGCCCCTGAACTCGCATGTATTTTCTGCACTATGCAATGATATGGGCAGCGACCATTTAAGGCTTTCACAACACACAGAAGTACGCTGGTTATCAAGGGGCAAAGTATTGACACGTTTTTTTTAAATGAGAGACGAGCTTAAAGTTTTCTTTACTGACCATATTTTCACTTGTCTGACCGCTTGCATGATGACGAGTTTCTCACACGATTGCCCTATCTGGGTGATGTTTTTTCTCGCCTGAATGATCAGAATCTAGGATTACAGGGACTCTCCGCAACTATATTCAATGTGCGGGCCAAAATTGAGGCTATGATTAAGAAGTTGGAGCTCTTCTCTGTCTGCATTAACAAGGACAACACACAGGTCTTTCCATCATTGTATGATTTTTTGTGTGCAAATGAACTCAAGCTTACGCATCAATGTCAAATGTGATCTAGCGAAGGACCTGAGTGAGTTGGGTGCGCAACTACGCAGGTACTTTCCCGAAACGGATGACACAAACAACTGGATTCGTTATCCCTTTCATGCCCTGCCTCCAGTCCACTTACCGATATCTGAACAAGAGAGCCTCATCGAAATTGCAACAAGCTGTTCTGTGAAAATTGAATTTAAAATCAGAAGCCACTGACAGATTTTTTGACTGGGCTGAGCTCAAGAGTATCCTGCCTTGGCAAATCGCGCTGTTAAGACAATGATGCCCTTTGCAACCACCTACCTATGCGAGAGTAGATTCTCGGCCCTCACTAGCATGAAAACTAAGTAAAGGCACAGACTGTGTGTGGAAAATTATTTAAGACTGAGACTCTCTCCAATACAACACAACACTGCAGAGTTATGTGCATCCTTTCAAGCACACCCTTCTCATTAATATTCGGTGAGTTATTCACAATTTCCGAGGAACAAATAACGTTTTTTTTATGTAAGATGGCTAAATAAAGAGCAAAATGATTGATAATTATTATATTATTATTTGTGCCCTGGTCCTATAAGAGCTCTTTGTCACTTCCCACGAGCCGCGTTGTGACAAAAACTCATTCATTCTTATGTTTAATAAATGTTTCATATAGAGTGTGTGTGGCAGGCTTACAATGATGGCAAAAAACAACATTTGAGAGTGTGCTGACCCTGGTGCTAGATGGGGTATGCAGCTGGAGGTTGAATGTTTGAAGGGGTACGGGACTATAAAAAGTTTGGGAACCACTGACCATCAATATGCCAGCAGCATACCACCCTGCATCCCACTGCTGGCTTGCTTCTGAAGCTAAGCAGGGTTGGTCCTGGTCAGTTCCTGGATGGGAGACCAGATGCTGCTGGAAGTGGTGTTGGAGGGCCAGTAGGAGGCACTCTTTCCTCTGGTCTAAAAATCTCCCAATGCCCCAGGGCTGTGATTGGGGACATTGCCCTGTGTAGGGTGCCGTCTTTCGGATGGGATGTTAAATGGATGTCCTGACTCTCTGAGGTCATTAAAGATCCCATGGCACTTATTGTATGAGTAGGGGTGTTAACCCCGGTGTCCTGGCTAAATTCCCAATCTGGCCATCATGGCCACCTTATCATCCCCAGCTTACAATTGGCTCATTCATCCCCTGAAACTATTCCCCAGGTTGTTGGTGTAAATGAGAATGTGTTCTCAGTCAACTTACCTGGTAAAATAAAAATAGTTTTAAGGGCTGCTAGCCAAACATAACAACAAAGAGAGACAGGAGTAAGACACACCTTCTTAGTGAAACTTTTAGACGACCTGAAATACCAGTCCCCCTGCATGTGTAAAGGGGCTGGCCAGGCACCGGGTGTTGATGAAAAATGGATCAGGCATGGTTAGCGTGGAGGTGGGTGGTGGTGCCAGTGCAGGGAGGGATGGAGGGGGCAGCATGTTTGTGCTGCTGCATTATGTATGAAGGCCTAACTGTTGGATTATTCACAAGGCCAGAGACTCCTCAGGTGAGGGCGACGCAGCCCACAGCCAAACAGGCCTGTTCTTTCACAGTGTGTGAGTGTGCACAGACTTTTTCACAGCTGGCTGGTGGACACTCATACACACACCTTCTTTACCACCAGATTGTAGTAGGCACATGCAAGGTGTATATCCATAGAGAACGGTACGAAGCATAGCTACATGCACCCTCTTGGTGCTTTGTGCTGTCGACACTTTCCCTCTCCCAACCTCCCGTTGCCTCCCGTTTCACCCCTGTGTCCGACAGAGAGAGAAACACAGCTCGTTTCCCTGCTCTGCCTGGTAATTACACAGTAATACTTCATTATGGCAGGGCTGTAATTTGGGACCAGACTCTTCAAAGCAGCTACAACCTCCTTGCGGGCGGCCACGGATACTTTAAGTCCACCCAACGGTCGTTCTGTTTGGACTGCTATTGTTTTTGGCTTACCGGAACCTTCCAAAATACACATGGAATGGCAATCACTGCGTATTTCTGCGTTATAATTGTGGTGCTGATTACAAAGTATAGGATAAATGGCTGAAATTGGGCCGGCTGGAGAGCCAAAGAGAACATACAGTAGAACTAACAGTGAACAGGAGAGAGACTTCTAGTCAGACACTGGAGGAGATGAAACTACTACTGCGGTTGCCAGTTGTTGACCTGGAGTGTGTTCAGGAGGATCAAACATTCAGAGGTGTTGCAAAAAACACTTTGAAGATCAATGAGTTGCATTCAAGGATCAATGTTGGGGATGTTATGGTATTGGCAGATACCCCCAGGGCAGGTGTGAGGGTGAGTGGAGTGTGAGGGGTGCAGTGTGTATAACGTGTGTGTTACGTGTCTACAGTATAGAGCGAGAGATGGGGCTATGTGGAGTGGAAGTGTGCGCGGGACGTGGTCTGTGTGTGGACAGATGGAGAGACAGACAGAAAGGACGACCTATGGACTCACTGGGCACAACAGAATCACATGCTGCTCGTTTGGGTTGGTGGTTGGAGACATTCAGTATCCAGGTCAGGAGGCACGGTTCACACTCAGACTTAGCTGTGTTCACTTCCTCAGGCGTAGCCATATGGTTTTTACCCAAACATGAAACAGCTTTATTCATTTGTTAGGGCAATAGTTTATTAGTAGAATGCAGTAAAGGGTAGTAGTGTGGAGATAGACGGTGTGTCTATCTATAATCATACACAACAGAGATGTACATGAAAGTCCAATGTGTAGCCTACACACCGATGGACTACAATGTCTACATAGGCTGGCTGTGTAGCGGTAAGAGCCTACAACAGGGTGTACAGGACTAACCGTAGGATAGGACCTGTGAGTACAGAGATAATTATAGTTTAAACAAAGCCCTGCCACCTCCCCCAGTATAAATAATTCAACACACACGGTCACACACATCACACTAACACACACTCTGCTCCTGGCTCTCCTTGTTGTGTTCATTATACACACATGGTGACACACACACATGGTCACACACACACACACACACACACACACACACACACACACACACACACACACACACACACACACACACACACACACACACACACACACACAGAGCCAGGGGGCTACATCATGCAAGGATGTCTTCCTCTCGTCCACAATACACGCACCCTGCATGCAGTGGTATAAAGTACTTAAGTAAAAATACTTGAAAGTACTACTTAAGTCGTTTTTTTGGGGTAACTGTACTTTACTATTCATATTTGACAACTTCTACTTTTACTTCACTACAGTCCTGAAGAAAATAATGTACTTTTTACTCCATACATCTTCCCTGACACCCTAAAGTACTCATTGCATTTTGAATGCTTAGCAGGAAAGGAAAATGGTCCAATTCCCACCCTTTTTTTTAGCCCTTTTTTCCGGGGCTAAGCCGCACCAATGTGTCGGAAGAAACACCGTACACCTGGCGACCTGGTCAGCGTGCACTGCACTCGGCCCGCTACAAGAGTCACTAGTGCGGGATGAGACAAGGACATCCCTGCCGGCCAAACCCTCCCTAACCCGGACGACGCTGGACCAATTGTGCGTCACCCCATGGACCTCCCGGTCGCGGCCGGCTGCGACAGAGCCTGGGCTCGAACCCAGAGTCTCTGGTGGCACAGCTAGCACTGCGATGCCTTAGACCACTGCGCCACCCGGGAGGCCCCAATTCACACACTTATCAAGAGAACATCCTGGGTCATCCCTATACTGCCTCTGATCTGGAGGACTCACTCAACACACAAGCTTAGTTTGTAAATTATGTCTGAGTGTTGAAGTGCGCCCCTGGCTATCCATAAATTTGCTTAATATAAGAAATTAGAAATGATTTATACTTTTACTTTTGATACTTAAGTATATTTTAACAATTACGTGTATTTTTTATACTTAAGTATATTTAAAACCAAATAGTTTTAGACTTACACTCAAGTAGTATTTTACTGGGTGAATTATACTTTTACTTGAGTCATTTTCAATTAAGGTATCTTGAATTTTACTCAAGTATGACAATTTACTACTTTTTCCACCACTGACTGCATGCACACGCACACACACACATTCATCTATACGTGTGGGCCACAAAAGTGACAAACACAGACTTCTCCTTATGCTTAGACTTTAATGTCTCTACAGGCACTCAACATTAGATCAACACTGACCATGTCCATATATTATACAGTCCATCAATGTCCATATAGTGTTATAATGTCATCACGTAATGTAAACAATGCAACAATGTTACTGTACAGCAATTTTAACATTAACGTGCATACAGCACAGGACAGCATGGAAACAGACGTTACAAATATCACGGCTATGGAAGAATATCCCAAATAGATTTGAACGTTGTCGGCGACAGTCAAAACAAAAGCACTCCTGGTCGGGGTGTGAGAGGGACTTAGCTAGCATTTATCTCTACCATTAACACATTAACAACAGGACAGGAGTGATGGAGGTATACATCTGGCTGTACACGGAGAGTACAGAACATTAGGAACACCTGCTCTTTCCATGACATAGACTGACCAGGTGAATCCAGGTGAAAGCTATGATCCCTTATTGATGTCACCTGTTAAATCCACTTCAATCAGTGTAGATGAAGGGGATTTTTAAGCCTCGAGAGAATTGAGACATGGATTGTGTATGTATGCCATTCAGAGGGTGAATGGGCAAGGCAAAAGATTGAAGTGCCTTTATGGTAGTAGGTGCCAGACGCACCGGTTTGAGTGTGTTAAGAACTGCAACGCTACTGGGTGGAATGCTTTCGACACCTTGCACAGTCCATGCCCTGATAAATTGAGGCTGTTCTGAAGGCAAAAGGGGGTGCAACACAATATTAGGAATGTGTTCCTAATGTTTTGTACACTCAGTGTAGTGTTGGAGAGAGAAGGGGGGTATATTTTGACAGAGGGATGAGAGTGCTACTCTCATACATAGGTCATCTCCACATAGCCCTGACCTTCATGTGCACTACTAACCGCCTTTGTCAAAAAGAAAAGAAAAACACATGTTCTGCTCATAAGCCATACTATATTATGTGCCTTGTTCCCAGCCCCTAAAGGCAAACGCTGTTCAGTGTTCACTGTGCCTACCCATATCTAGCAATACAACACATCCAGAACACAATGAGAGAGGCAACTGGGGCCACTTTCACTCTCACAGTTTCTCCCAGTATACAGCTGCAGGCTGGTAGTACACTGACACTGCACTGACCTGTCGGCCATTTTGGGGTCAATCTCAGCTGACATGGAGTCGACTGTGTCTATAGGCTCCTGAACACAACTTTGGACTGCTGCAACCGGTGTGCTTTTTTACAGTGGGGTTCGCAGGGTCTCTTCTAGTGGACCTACCCTTATGACAGACAGACAGACAGACAGACAGACAGACAGACAGACAGACAGACAGACAGACAGACAGACAGACAGACGTCCTCTGTACTCTATGGAACCACCCAGCGCTGGCCCGTGGTCCTCTCCTCCATCTCTCCTCTTGCCATTCCTCTTCACTCTCTCACAGTGATGGCAAATCAATAAAGGAAGTGGAGGGAGGAGATGGTGGAATGGAAATGCATGCTTTAGAATATAAAAGGAGAGCAAAATAAATCAAAATGACAAATAAATATAAATACGGGCAGAGCGGGCCTCCTTTAGGATATACCTGCAGAAAACAAAACACAAACAAAAACAATTGTGTTTTAAATTTCTTCTCCTTTGTTGTTTTTTTTAAGCAGCATGCAAATCCATTCCATCATTTTACTGAGCTATTGTTTTGGCGGGGGCGGTGTCAAACGGAGTGACGGGTACATGCAGCCTATCAGAAGCCTAGTAGATAGAGTCTGGACACGCCTCTTTAGTGTATCCAAGGCCAGGCACACCTTTCACTGTTTCCAAGCCAAGTGAAAAAGAAAAGTGATTTCTTTCAGTTCTTCTAAATGATCCATTCGGCTGACGATGATGCCTTCTGAATAAGAGAGGCAAGGCCCCCGACGAGACAGGACAGCAACCTGTACCAGCTCAGCTCAGAACCAGGAATAATAGACACTGTACCATAGACTCAAACTACACACACAAAGGACGCACAAATACACCGTTTTAGGATGCACAAATACACAGGCTCTGACTGGCATCAGGGTAACTGTTGTACTTAAGCAATAAGACCCGAGAGGGTGTGATATATGGCCAATATACCACGGCTAAAGGTTGTTCTTATGCACAAACCAACGTGGTTAGAGCCCTGAATGCTGCGTGGTATGCCACGGGTATGACAAAACATTTATTTTTACTGCTCTAATTACGTTGGTAACCAGTTTATAATAGCAATAAGGCACCTCAGAGGTTTGTAGCATATGGTCAATATACCACAGCTAAGGGCTGAACCCAGGTACTCCGCATTGCTTCGTGCATAACAAAAGCCCTTGGCCGTGATATATTGGCCATATACCACACCCCCTCTGGCGTTATTGCTTAAATATATAATGTCATAGCAGTGACGACTCGAAACTCAAATGCAAATTGGAAAACCTCTAGTACAGTATTCATGTGTTTATGTTTATGTGTTGGAGTGGAGTGGATACACACTCATGTGTTTATGTGTTGGAGTGGAGTGGATACACACTCATGTGTGACTGGTTGTGTCGCTGAGTAACGCAAAAGTGTGTGTGTGTGTTGCAAGTAGTGGTCTGTGCTGCCTGTCTGTCAGTGGTCTAATTGTGAGCAGGTCCTGTGTGTGTGTGTGTGTGTGTGTGTGTGTGTGTGTGTGTGTGTGTGTGTGTGTGTGTGTGTGTGTGTGTGTGTGTGTGTGTGTGTGTGTGTGTGTGTGTGTGTGTGTACAGGCCTGTATGGATAATGAGTGCAGTGTGCAGCAGAGCTCTTATTTGCCCATCTTAACTCAATTAAAATGAAATGAGGGAGCAGCAGCTCTGACCCCTACGTGAACTAGTGCTCTGCTCCCATCTCTCCCCTCCTCAGATGAGTCTGGCAAGCCAACCCACCCCCCACATGCACCGCCTGAGTGTGAGAAAGAGATGTGGTGGGTATGGCATGTCTGGCTGATCTTTAAACACACACATGAATGGTCATACACAGACACACATCAACACTAAGTCAGAGTTGGATAGCGTCTGCTAAATGACTTAAATGTAAATGTAAATCCCAGTCAATTCAGGACATACATTGAAATTCCAATTCCAATTCTCTTCAATTCTTTTCAATTAGAAATGGAATTTGGTTTACTTTCTGAATTGACTGGAATTGAAATGAAATTGATCACAACCCTGCTAAGTCTCCATCACATCATCAACTATGCAAAGAGCAGTGCTTCACTGAGTGCTTTGCTTTTGTTAGCTTAAAGTTCAACGTTGCTTCTGCTCTCTCTGTCTTTCTCACACTACCAGCTGACTGTCACACAGCAGTCCAGGGTGTCTGGGTCTGGGGTGAGCGCCATTCCGATAACACTGAGGAAGAGAGGAAGAAAGGGGGGATAAACAGGAAGAGGGTCGGCAGTAATGTGCATTGACAATTAAGAGAGGAAGACGACGTGTGTGTGAGAGAGAAAGCCCAGATTATAAATAACCCGTGTTTAACATGCACCGGCATGTCACAGGAAAAGGGAGAGTTGAGCTTGGGTAACCGCAGGAAACTAAACTAAAAGTGTGTGGTGCGTGTTAGTTATGTGTGGGGCCCAGTCCTGTAGCGATACTAAGTACATTTTTGGCCCCAAAAACATTGGACTAGGCAAGGAGAAATGCCTCAAATCAGTATGAAAGTGATGGAGAATTGTAGAAGCACAACAAAGTATACTAAGTATAGTATAATATTTGGCCTCCATAGAGACTGCAGCGTTTCTAGTGACATGAAGACCAGACACCTGGTCAGTCTGCTCCGTTCTACACAGACAAACAGAGAGAGAAGCCAGGCAGCTGTACTTCAACAAAACAACCACAACCAATCCCTTGACCAGGACCATCACACCACTTGTGTTTAAGGAGGTGACAAACAGCATCACCCATCACCCATCCACCCCACAATAAAAATGCCAAATATGTCTGTGTACGTCTGTCTGTCTGTCTGTCTGTCTGTCTGTCTGTCTGTCTGTCTCTCTGTCTGTCTCTCTGTCTGCGTCTCTCTGTCTGCGTCTCTCTGTCTGCGTCTCTCTGTCTGCGTCTCTCTGTCTGCGTCTCTCTGTCCGTCTGTCCGTCTGTCTGTCTGTCTGTCTGTCTCTCTGTCCTCTCTCTGTCTGTCTGTCCTCTCTCTGTCTGTCTGTCCTCTCTCTGTCTGTCTGTCCTCTCTCTGTCTGTCTGTCCTCTCTCTGTCTGTCTGTCCTCTCTCTGTCTGTCTGTCCTCTCTCTGGCTGTCTGTCCTCTCTCTGGCTGTCTGTCTGTCCTCTCTCTGGCTGTCTGTCTGTCCTCTCTCTGGCTGTCTGTCTGTCCTCTCTCTGGCTGTCTGTCTGTCCTCTCTCTGGCTGTCTGTCTGTCCTCTCTCTGGCTGTCTGTCTGTCCTCTCTCTGGCTGTCTGTCTGTCCTCTCTCTGTCTGTCTGTCTGTCCTCTCTCTGTCTGTCTGTCTGTCCTCTCTCTGGCTGTCTGTCTGCGTCTCTCTGGCTGTCTGTCTGCATCTCTCTGGCTGTCTGTCTGCGTCTCTCTGGCTGTCTGTCTACGTCTCTCTGTCTGTCTGTCCTCTCTATGTGTCTCTCTCTGTCGGTCTACATCTCTCTCTGTCTGTCTGTCAGTCTGTCAGTTTCTGTCTGTTCTCTCTCTGTCGGTCTGCGTCTCTCTTTGTCTGTCTGTCTGTCTGTCTGTCTGTCTGTCTGTCTGTCTGTCTGTCTGTCTGTCTGTCTGTCTGTCTGTCTGTCTGTCTGTCTGTCTGTCTGTCTGTCTGGCTGGCTGTGTCTGGCTGGCTGTGTCTGGCTGGCTGTGTCTGGCTGTCTGTCTGTGTATCTGTTAAACTGTGTCTGTCTGTGTCTGTAAGTGTTTATCTGTAAATCTCTGTCTGTCAGTCTCTGTCTGTCAGTCTCTGTCTGTCAGTCTCTGTCTGTCAGTATCTGTCTGTCAGTCTCTGTCTGTCAGTCTCTGTCTGTCAGTCTCTGTCTGTCAGTCTCTGTCGGTCTGTGTCTCTCTTTGTCTGTCTGTCTCCCTGTCTGTATGTGTGTCTGTCTGTGTCTCTGTGTGTCTGTCTGTGTGTCTGTCTGTGTCTGTGTGTCTGTGTGTCTGTCTGTCTGTCTGTCTGTCTGTCTGTCTGTCTGTCTGTCTGTCTGTCTGTCTGTGTGTCTGTCTCTCTGTCTGTCTGTCTGTGTGTCTGTCTGTCTATCTGTCTGGGTCTGTCAGTCTGGGTCTGTCAGTCTGTGTCTGTCAGTCTGTGTCTGTCAGTCGCTGTCTGTCAGTCGCTGTCTGTCAGTCGCTGTCTGTCAGTCGCTGTCTGTCAGTCGCTGTCAGTCTGTGTCTCTGTCAGTCTGTGTCTCTGTCAGTCTGTGTCTCTGTCAGTCTGTGTCTCTGTCAGTCTGTGTCTCTGTCAGTCTGTGTCCCTGTCAGTCTGTGTCTCTGTCAGTCTGTGTCTCTGTCTGTCTGTGTCTGTCTGTCTGTGTCTCTGTCTGTCTGTGTCTCTGTCTGTCTGTGTCTCTGTCTGTCTGTGTCTCTGTCTGTCTGTGTCTCTGTCTGTGTGTGTCTCTGTCTGTGTGTGTCTCTGTCTGTGTCTCTCTCTGTCTGTGTCTCTGTCTGTCTGTGTCTCTGTCTGTGTGTGTCTCTGTCTGTGTGTGTCTCTGTCTGTGTGTGTCTCTGTCTGTGTGTGTCTCTGTCTGTCCTCTCTGTCGGTCTGCGTTTCTCTTTGTCTGTCTGTCTGTCTGTCTGTCTGTCTGTCTGTCTGTCTGTCTGTCTGTCTGTCTGTCTGTCTGTCTGTCTGTCTGTCTGTGTCTGTGTCTGTGTTTCTGTCTGTGTCTCTGTCTGTGTCTAAAAACAAAAGTATGATGGCTTCTGAATCATCTTTTCAGAATGCAAAAGCTGATTGCTGCAGAAAATGTTCTGCTAGTTTGTGGAAACAGATTTGTTAAAGAGCGGGGGCATTTATTTTCATAACAGGTACACGGCACACAGACAACAACAACACACAGCCTGACCACCATTCCTCATTCACCGTGCTCCAGATAGAAAGGACAGAACCTGCTGCTCTCTAATAGAATCATGAGCGGGAGCGGAGCGGGTAGAGACTACGGACCACAAGTGAGAGGAATATGATAGAGAGCCCATCCTAATGGAAGCGACTGACTATATTAGCACAGTACAGTGGTGCGGTGGACACTACATTACCGACGCTCACTAGGCTCATGTTTATGGAGGATAGAGGAGGGAGGCAACCAGCCCAGCAGAGCTGTAAGAACCATTAGTGTCAATATGCTCATGTCCCCTCCAGAACGTCAGGCTAGCCCAGTGGCCGTTACTGCTCCAGGTCTGGTGAACACTAGAATACCATTAACAGATAACATACTAAGAGCCTTGAATAACATTCAGTGACTTAAACAGAGTCAGTGTTTATCTGCGTCTCAAATGGCACCAATTCCCTACATAGTGCACTATTTCTGACCAGGGCCCTAACGGCATAGGGTGCCATTTCAGATGCAGGCAGTGTATGGGTGTTAGTGTTCAAAAGGTCAGAGCCTTGCTGCATGCTAATGGTCCCAGCTTTAAAGGCTAGGAGAGTGAGGGAGCTAGCAATGGTGAGGCTAGCATTGAAGCTATAGTCATGGGACTAACAGTGGGATAGCATTAAACCAACATGGGTTGAAAACTGACCTTTCGTGTTGGGCTGGACAAAAAGCCTGCACACCCAGTAGCTATCCAGAACTGGAGTTGGACTTTACCTGGTCACATCTCTCTCCTCCCTTTCTTCACCCCAGTTCTATAGTTCCGGTACACATTTCTACTTTCAGTCTCTCTGCTGTCATTGGGTGATCCCTGTGGTGACACCTCTGGAATCTACAGTAAATGAACCACCTTGGTCTCACCCTGCCTCATTTACCACTGGGAAAGAGAGCAGAGACACTGACATGTCGTCAAGACATCTGCTCAGAGGAGCTCACACTAAATAAAACAACCTTCAACCTTTAATGGGACAGGAAGCAGCTATGTTGCTGTCGTCCTGTGGATCAGAGACCCATCACAACTCAGAGGTGCGTGAAATATCCTATTTTGTTTGTCTGTGAGTCTGAGCTCTGTGTGTGAGTCTGAGCTGTGTGTGTGAGTCTGAGCTGTGTGTGTGTGAGTCTGAGCTCTGTGTGTGAGTCTGAGCTCTGTGTGTGTGAGTCTGAGCTCTGTGTGTGTGAGTCTGAGCTGTGTGTGTGAGTCTGAGCTGTGTGTGTGAGTCTGAGCTCTGTGTGTGTGAGTCTGAGCTCTGTGTGTGTGAGTCTGAGCTGTGTGTGTGTGAGTCTGAGCTCTGTGTGTGAGTCTGAGCTGTGTGTGTGTGAGTCTGAGCTCTGTGTGTGTGAGTCTGAGCTGTGTGTGTGAGTCTGAGCTGTGTGTGTGAGTGTCTGAGCAGTGTGTGTGTGAGTCTGAGCTGTGTGTGTGAGTCTGAGCTGTGTGTGTGAGTCTGAGCTGTGTGTGAGAGTCTGAGCTCTGTGTGTGAGTCTGAGCTCTGTGTGTGTGAGTCTGAGCTCTGTGTGTGTGAGTCTGAGCTGTGTGTGTGTGAGTCTGAGCTGTGTGTGTGTGAGTCTGAGCTGTGTGTGTGAGTCTGAGCTGTGTGTGTGTGTGTGTTCCTAGATTTAATAACCAACAGAAAGATCAGTAATTGGGTGATGACTGATCAGTGAAACTGTCACGATCTCACACTGATGTAAACTGACAAAAATAAGGTGCTTTCAGCAGCAATGTCAGCAGTGTCTGGCCCTGTGATGTGAGTTAAATACTCAAACTCTTTTAATTGTATCTTTACTGTGCCTCTTGTACTATGTTTTCCAGCCATATTGGTTCTCTCTATATCATAACTATATATACAAAAGTATGTGGACACCCCTTCAAATTAGTGGATTCGGCTATTTCAGCCACACCCGTTGCTGACAGGTGTATAAAATCGAGCACACAGCCATGCAATCTCCATAGACAAACATTGGCAGTAGAATGGCCTTACTGAAGAGCTCAGTGACTTTCAAAGTGGCACTGTCATAGGATGCCACCTTTCCAACAAGTCAGTTGGTCAAATTTCTGCCCTGCCCAAGCTGCCCCGGCTGTAAATGCTGTTACTGTGAAGTGGAAATGTCTAGGAGTAACAACGGCTCGGCCGTGAAGTGATAGGCCACACAAGCTCACAGAATTGGACCGCTGAGTGCTGAAGCGCATAGCGCGTAAAAATCGTCTGTCCTCGGTTGCAACACTCACTACCGGGTTCCAAATTCCCTATGGAAGCAACGTCAGCACAATAATTGTTTGTGGGGAACTTCATGGGTTTCCATGGTCGAGCAGCCGCACACAAGCCTAAGATCACCATGCACAATGCCAAGCGTCGGCTGGAGTGATGTAAAGCTTGACTCCATTGGACTCTGGATCAGTGGAAACGCGTTCTCTGGAGTGATGAATCATGCTTCACCATCTGGTAGTCCGACGGACGAATCTGGGTTTGGCAGATGCCAGGTGAACCCGATCTGCCCCAATGCATAGTGCCAACTGTAAAGTTTGGCGGAGGAGGAATAATGGTCTGGGGCTATTTTTCATGGTTTGGGCTATTTGCCTTAGTCCCAGTGAAAGGAAATCTTAATGCTAGAGCTTACAATGACATTCTAGACGATTCTGTGCTTCCATCTTTGTGGCAAAAGTTTTGGGAAGGCCCTTTCCTGTTTCAGTATGACAATGCCCCGTGCACAAAGCATACAGAAATGGTTTGTCGAGATCGGTGTGGAAGAACTTGACTGGCCTGCACAGAGCCCTGACGTCAACACCATCGAACATCTTTGGGATGAATTCGAACGCCCACTGCGAATCAGGCCTTATCGCCCAACATCAGTGCCCGACCTGGCAGAATGGAAGCAAGTCCCCCCAGCAATGTTCCAACATCTAGTGGAAAGCCTTCCCAGAAAAGTGGAGGCTGCTACAGTAGCAAATGACAATGATTTTGGAATGAGATGTTCAACGAGCAGGTGTTCACATACACTACATGGCCAAAAGTATCTCTAATACAGCCAGCTTACACTACTATTATACCGTGTAGTAAGACTCTTGCCCCAGCCTAGCTCCCTCGGCCATGGCCAGATGCTCTGAGCTTGCCCCACTGCTCGGGGCCATGTTAGCCTTGCATGACAGCCAGCCCTAAACACACAGCCGGACAGATGGGTGAAGAGGTGGGCCGCGTCATGTGTGAAGTGAAAGGAGTGAGGGGAATGTGTGTCTTGCTTTTGAATAAGTCAAGAGGAGAGATGGTTCATGCAAGTGGGTGTGTGTGTGTGTACCTTTCTTAGCTGCTTATGAGGGTGAGCCTCTTGGCAGAATTTAATGAACCAAGAACGACCTTGATCAGCAGCAGAGAACAGAGAACATAGGGCACCCCCCCTTCTCCATCCATCCCTCCCTTTTTCTCCCCCCTCCTCCTCTTGCCAGCCTCACATTCATCAAGTGTGTGTTTTTGATCTCCCAGCCACATCACACATGTGCCCTCCAATCAGCCTCCACCGCCTCGAGGGCTTTCACTGGCTGCACAGCTCAGTGCGCGCACGCACGCACGCACGCACGCACACAAGACTTCAGCAGGCACCATTTATCACATTCAGCTTTTGATTAGGTTTGGGCACAGTTCATGCAAAAAGGCCATTACCAGGATAAATGATTTGAAAGGGAGGAAGACAAAGAACGAGAAAGAGGGAAAGAGAGAGAGAGAGAGAGGGTGAGAGAGAAGGTGAGGGAGAAATAACATTGCCCTTTGCTTTACCCTGTCCTACAGTACATGCTTCCTCAACAACTGCTGCCTAGGGACGTTCAAACTAAAAGGGTTCCCTAACACTTCATAACTCCATGTTAAATGAAACAACTACGACTAGAGTAGCAGAGTGGTGAGGAACGGAAAAAGAGGGCTCTACCGAATCCCCCATCCCATCTCAGCCTCGCCTGCCGTCTTTAGACGTCGGCATGGCGACGGGTCATTTGTGGACTTACATTTTGAGAAGTTATTACTCCCTTGTCCCCCGCCCAACAACACTCAGGTTACCAAGAGACCAACAGGATTTGAGGATCTTCTCACAGGTTGCGTCCCAAATGCCACCCTATTCCTTACATAGTGCACTACTTTTCACCAGAGCCCTAGTCAAAACAAGTTAACTTTGTAGTGAACAGGGTGTCATTTGGGAAGCAACCTCTGTTCTGGATTGCTTCCATCATCTGCTTCACGATGATGAAGTTTTACCCTGCTAAACTAAATGTCTGGCCTGCCGAGGCAAACTTTCACATACACAAACCTTCAACTTGATCGCTCGCTCTCTCGTGCGCAAACCTCTCTCTCTCTGTGAGTGTGTGTGTGTGAGAAAAGGCACTTTTTATGTTTGTGTTTTTACAGTGCAAAAACAAAGCGACAGCAAAAAAACGGACGGGAGGTGACCACACACAGACACTCCAAAGACTCTCTTCAGCCTGCTAAATGACAAAACCAGGCCACAGCATTTCAATTACGGGGGAGATATTCCATAATAAAAATGCTCACGACGTAGTCTTTACGAGATGAACCCTTCCGCTGAACCCTTCACCAAGAAACAGAACACAGAGACAGACAAACAGAGAGACAAAGAAAGGGAGAGGGAGAGAGAGATAAAGAGACAGAGAGACAAAGCGAGAGACAAAGAGAGAGACAGAGACAAAGAGAGAGACAGAGAGAGAGAGAGACAGAGAGAGAGAGAGAGAGAGAGAGAAAAAGTACTTCTCCCTCTCATTTCATGTGGTTACAAAACTTCCAGCAAATGTAATGAGCTAATTGTGGCTTTTTGTAGTGGACTCCTTTTTTGTTGTTGTTCCATGTGTGTTATTCTTTAGAGTCTCTAAAGCATTTCAGTTTGTCATTACTGAGGTTAACAAAAGACGAGTTGGAAATCCAGGGTATTATTTATGCTAAACGGAGAAAGATGGCGGCTCGCCTTCCATTTACGAATATGATCGCTTTGCTTTGGAGAGAACAATACTGTGTGTAGGTAGTATACTGAAACAGCAACACACACAATATTACACATGCACGCAACCACAAAAGTCCAACAACTAATTCATCATACATTTATGTGCTCATATCATTTAATTATGTAAAATGTTCACTTCAGGATCAGCATGTCGAAAAACTCTTTCAGCTTTGACAATGACCCTGGTGTTTCAATAACA
Organism: Salmo trutta; assembly: GCF_901001165.1. Classification (NCBI taxonomy): domain Eukaryota; kingdom Metazoa; phylum Chordata; class Actinopteri; order Salmoniformes; family Salmonidae; genus Salmo; species Salmo trutta. The sequence goes on from NC_042982.1 coordinate 19,146,581, forward strand.
TTACTCCTAGTGCCAAGCCCACCTGCCAGAGCCAGAAACATTTCTCTTTCTTCCTTTCTTTCTCTCCCTCTCCTCATTTCTATCCCTCCCGCAGCGTGCAGGAGCTTCCTTTGTCTGGCACGTGTCACTGAGATTGAGATTTATGAGCGAAAGATTTTTGCAACTGTTAGACAGGCCGTGGAGAACTACTCCCCGGGATAGAGGAGAAAGGGAGGATAGGGGGCAGAACACAGTGTTGACGGATGAGAGGAGGACTATGTTCTATAGTTTTTTGCTTTAGAACCCCCAGGGGGCCATAGAGCAAAACGACCTTCGTACGTAGCAGAGTTCTACTGGTCAACATGAAGAGAACCACAGATTCCACTGCTCATGCTTTATATGAGCCACCTGTTTAAAATGGACATATAGGGTGTACTTACAGCACCTACTATATGATGTCTCCATAAATATTACACACAGGTGGTTATAAGCATTGGAACACATGCTATAAGCATTTATAACAGCGCTTTAAAATACAACATGAAAGCATAAACACCAAGAGAGCAACTACAATGACAGAGAGAGAGAAGAGGAGGATCAGTGGAGGACAGGAATAGCTAGCTGAATGAAAGAGAAGCCAGGGAGGCGCTGGTGCACTGGTGGGGAGCATCGAGGGAGTTGTCTGAGGAGAAACAGTGTCCGTTTGTGGCTGGTGATAATACTTTCCATTCAGCGGGGGCTCGCGACCGCTCGCTGCTGATTCTCCTGATTGCAGGCTGGCGCCCTGCTGGCGAGTCCAGTGCTGCTGAAATTAAATCCACTCTGTTGAGTTATAAATTATAATGCTCTACAAACAACACCCCCACTGGGGACAGGGGAGAGGGAGGAGAGAGGGGAGAGGGGAGAGAGAGAGGGAGAGAAGAGCGGAGAGAGAAGATGGGGGAAGAGAGAGAGAGAGAGGAGAAGAGAGAGAGAGAGAGAGAGAGGAGAGAGAGAGAGAGAGGAAGAGAGAGAGAGAGAGAGAGAG
>NC_042982.1:19482686-19569698 GCF_901001165.1 Salmo trutta
AATTAGAGGAGAAGACAGAAGAGCACAGGAGAGGAGAGGACAGGACGGGAGAGGACAGGACGGGAGAGGACAGGACAGGGCAGGAGAAGAGAATAGAAGAGAGGAGAGGACTGTCCTGCCCATCGACATCAGATGAATGACCCCCATAGAACAGTAGCTTACCTTGTGGCAGATGCAAAGAGCAGATTTAAATTAGGCCAGCCACACACATCAATTTGCTTTTAAAGCTCCAGCCATTGTGGTGACAGTCAAGTCCAGAGACTGTAAATACAGTCATGGGAATATACAGTTAGAGGGAAAGGTTGTTGTTTATCAGACAGACAGTGATGCAGTGTTTCCCTGGCTTTAATTCAGTCTCTCTATGATGACGGAGACATCGAGAGACTGTATAGGAGCTGGACGTGAAGTGGGCTGGACTCACTGAATTAGATATTCTTTACTGGAGAGCTAATATACTTACAGTAATATACTTACAGTAATGTCTTTCATTCACTCATTTGAAGAAAAGACAATTACACTGCAGACAAATAAACACACACAATGAGTGAGGAGGACTGGACAACAGTTGGAGGTGACAAGGTGTAATAAATAACAAGCAATAGCTAATATACATTATAAACCGGGTGGTTTAGTTTTAGCTTTACTGCTCTAATTATGTTGGTAACTAGTTTATAATAGCAATTAGGCTCCTCGGATGTTTGTGATATATGGCCAATATACCACGGCTAAGGACTGTTCTTAGGCACGACGCAACACACCTCCTCGGGCCTTATTACTTAAGTATAGTACTGTTACTTTTTGATGTGGCTCGACAACTACAGTAAGAAGTCAATAAGTGTGAGAAAAAAAAGATATAGTTGTACTTTTAGGATCTCATTATGTTACCTAAGGGCAACTGATTGAAGTGGCCTATATATCTGATGTGGTGAGACTGAGACCTGCCAGTATACAGGTTGGTTCCCCACTTCACCGCACACATACAGAGCAGCCCAGTATTCTGCCAAAAGCCTGTTGATGTATTGTTGGCTTTGGCTACCTAGGATGGTTTTCCAAGAGTAGTGGCCTATATTCAAGCAATTGCTTGTGTGGTGAGACACTTCCTGAGAGCCAAAAGCCTGTTGGGTTAGTGTTGGCTGACTAGAGTGGAATGAGCTATCCCTGAGAAAGGATTCTCCTTGGTGAACAATCTGAAGCAATTATGATTAATACTATAACAACAAAGCGGGCCATCTGACTACATCTGAGTAATAGGATGACATCCAATGTTGTGTGAACTAGTCACATCAAATGTCAAATGGCCCGCGGGACAGATTGTATTGTGATGCATTTGCATCGTATCTCATAACAGTATGAAATATACTGTACAGGAAGAGTTTCCAAAACACTATATCCACCAATTTTTCACATTTGTGTTTTTTCATCAGAAATGATTTCTTATGTGTGTGTGTGTGTATAAAACATTACTGTTCTCAGATTTTTGATGAATAGATTTTAGATGTATATGAAAATGTGTTCTCTATATATCAGTTGTTTAGCTGGAATGGAGTGTTCATATCCTGTATTGGACTGTGATATGTGGTTGTCTCACCTAGCTATCTTAAGATCAATGCACTTACTGTCACTCTGATAAGATTGTCTGCTAAACGACTCAAATGTCAAATGCAAATGTTTTACACACAAATCTCATATTACTGTATTGAATTATATATATAAAAAATAATAAGAATATTGATGTCACAAATGTATCATTTGTACATGTATTTATGACAGATGTAGTTATTTATTAGATTTGACTGTGTCAAACCTAACAGTACTACATCTTTCTCTGAGACTGAGGCAGGTATATAGAATTTTGCAAAAAAACATGATTATTTGTCTCCCTGAAATGAAACTATCGAGTGATAGATTTTAAATAAATACATGTCTGCCATCGAACAACCCCATGCCATGATTAGCTGGTGAAAGAACACACCAATCTCTTTCATATTTTCTATAAAGAATAAAAGCTAATTTACCAACATTTATGAAAATGCATATATAGCGTTTTGGAATGAAACTCTTCACATCTTACATACTATTAAATACATGGCATACTGCAAGCTGATTAAATTCCTGCAGTGACTACTGTATTTGATATCCCTTCTCCCTGGGCCCCCTATGATCCCCTTTCCTTCCCTTATAGCATAAGCCCCATGCAGCATACATACAGTAGTACACTGATAAGAAACAATTTCTCATTTCACAAAACACTCTCTCTGTACTGGTTAGATGACATTTATTTTCCTCATCATGCCTGTCTCAGAGAAACAGTGTGTCTCCCTCCCTTATCAGCGCTGAGCCACTGTGTCTCCCTGCCGCCCCAAAATGGACGCAGTTTCCTCCCAAAGCACTGCCATGAAAGTCATTTACACAGCAAGCCTTGCAATTTTCTGCTTCAGTCTTTCACTGGTTATTTCTCCTCCACTGAGCAGAAAATGGACAAAATTGATCTCTGTTCAGTCTCGGCATGCATGTAGCATATGTATTGACTGAATAATGAAGATTCTCTGGTTCATTAATACAGTATGTACTGTGCTGATTCAAAGGGAGTAAGGCAACCATAGGACCAAATTCAATACGACTGCATCTCCTAAAGGAGGGGGACAACAACGATATTCTATACAATGACCATGAATCAAATAATTATTAGGCCATAGCAGATGGCTATCATAAAGCATTTGTCAGAGAAATGCCATTTATGCCATTTGATCTATGGTTTCCTGAATGTATCCTAAACTGCAACTATGTGGACTAGAGACCAAAACAGTGAACACAGAAAATGTAACACATATAGTATCAGCTAAACTTGGCTTCTAATCAGAAATGATATGCCCTGTAAACAAATGTCCGGATGTGTTCTTCATTGAGTGTTTTGTTGCATGCTGCTTGACTCTGAAGCATTAATTAACTAGAGTCAATCAGGTCATAGAAGCGCCACATTCCCTTCCTTTCTGACATAATCCAGATTACATGTCAGTGGAGAGCAGAGATTATCACTATGCAGCCATCATCAGTGATTTCTGTATTATCTCGCCACTGCAGCCCGATGCTGCTCTTCTGCTGTTCCTCTGGGGGTTACAGAACCAAACAGCTAACACTATCGGACAGCAACATGGATAAAAGTGATGATGTCGGCAGGCTAGTGCGCCTTTTGGGATGAGTACTGCTCTGCATGATGAGAAATGCCCTTTGCTTAGAGCAGAGACTCTCTGCATAGCAACCAAATTGTTCAGACACAAGTCTGTATGTACAGTATATTGAAATGACTCATCGTACATGGAGGCTTAGGTTAAAGGCCTTATTACCATCTAGCTAACCCACAACCACAGAGCATTGGTTTGTGATATAAAATGGAACTAGCGTGTCAAGTACAATATGGATGCATCCCAAGTCTCTAAAGTGGCCTAGAAGTCCCTTATCCTACAGTGCCTACAGAATAGTACCGTAGTATGACTGGCCTTCGTTCTATTGTACTGTATATCCGCTACTGATGTGAAAGGTGAATTGATGCATGCAATACAACAGCCACCAGTCTGTATACTTTGTGAGGCTGGTGCAATTCATTTTAACCTGAGAAGCAGTCTCTTTCAGACCAGGACAAAGCCACTTGATAGAACCAGGATGCACTCAGGTAGTTGACATAAAGATGACCCCGTAAAATTACTTTTACAGCTCACCAGTCACCAGTAACCTAGTGTGAATGCAGAAGTTTCACCAGTCACCAGTAACCTAGTGTGAATGCAGAAGGATCACCAGTCACCAGTAACCTAGTGTGAATGCAGAAGTTTCACTAGTCACCAGTAACCTAGTGTGAATGCAGAAGTTTCACCAGTCACCAGTAACCTAGTGTGAATGCAGAAGGATCACCAGTCACCAGTAACCTAGTGTGAATGCAGAAGGATCACCAGTCACCAGTAACCTAGTGTGAATGCAGAAGTTTCACCAGTCACCAGTAACCTAGTGTGAATGCAGAAGTTTCACCAGTCACCAGTAACCTAGTGTGAATGCAGAAGGATCACCAGTCACCAGTAACCTAGTGTGAATGCAGAAGGATCACCAGTCACCAGTAACCTAGTGTGAATGCAGAAGGATCACCAGTCACCAGTAACCTAGTGTGAATGCAGAAGTTTCACCAGTCACCAGTAACCTAGTGTGAATGCAGAAGGATCACCAGTCACCAGTAACCTAGTGTGAATGCAGAAGTTTCACTAGTCACCAGTAACCTAGTGTGAATGCAGAAGTTTCACCAGTCACCAGTAACCTAGTGTGAATGCAGGATCACCAGTCACCAGTAACCTAGTGTGAATGCAGAAGGATCACCAGTCACCAGTAACCTAGTGTGAATGCAGAAGTTTCACCAGTCACCAGTAACCTAGTGTGAATGCAGAAGTTTCACCAGTCACCAGTAACCTAGTGTGAATGCAGAAGGATCACCAGTCACCAGTAACCTAGTGTGAATGCAGAAGGATCACCAGTCACCAGTAACCTAGTGTGAATGCATAAGGATCACCAGTCACCAGTAACCTAGTGTGAATGCAGAAGTTTCACCAGTCACCAGTAACCTAGTGTGAATGCAGAAGGATCACCAGTCACCAGTAACCTAGTGTGAATGCAGAAGTTTCACCAGTCACCAGTAACCTAGTGTGAATGCAGAAGGATCACCAGTCACCAGTAACCTAGTGTGAATGCAGAAGTTTCACCAGTCACCAGTAACCTAGTGTGAATGCAGAAGGATCACCAGTCACCAGTAACCTAGTGTGAATGCAGAAGGATCACCAGTCACCAGTAACCTAGTGTGAATGCAGAAGTTTCACCAGTCACCAGTAACCTAGTGTGAATGCAGAAGGATCACCAGTCACCAGTAACCTAGTGTGAATGCAGAAGTTTCACCAGTCACCAGTAACCTAGTGTGAATGCAGAAGTTTCACCAGTCACCAGTAACCTAGTGTGAATGCAGAAGGATCACCAGTCACCAGTAACCTAGTGTGAATGCAGAAGGATCACCAGTCACCAGTAACCTAGTGTGAATGCAGAAGTTTCACCAGTCACCAGTAACCTAGTGTGAATGCAGAAGTTTCACCAGTCACCAGTAACCTAGTGTGAATGCAGAAGGAACAGAGAGTGGATGTGTTTTATACAACAACAACAAAAAGCCTATCTGTGTCCCAAGTGACTGTAGCTGTGTTGTTGTGTCATGTAACAATCTAATACAGATCTTTAAATAGGCTCTGACTGTCTCAATCTCAGTTGGCAGGCACAGAGCACTGACCACCTGTTACCTAAGAGGAAACAGGTTCTTCAGGTTGGGGAAAGGATTTAAGAAAAGTCTGATTTTCTTTTTTTTCATCAACATGGACAACAGCGGGCATTAGAAAGAACAATCACATTAATCCCTGCCTGTAATATTTACACACACTCTCTCTCGCTTGTTCCAACCTTTTCTGTCTTTATCCCTCTTTCTAGCTCCTTCTCTCTCCCCCTCTCTCTACCTCTCTCTCTCTCTCTCTCCCTCTCTCTCTCACACACACACACACACACAAACACACCCACACACAGGGTTGTGTGCATACCTATGTTCCGGTCTATTAAACCTGTCTGAGCTAGAGGCTGATAGCCTACTCCCCCGTTTTACATCATTATCTATTATGCCCAGATTGCCCACACAGAAACATTAAAGTATACATTTCGCTAGCCTATATAACCTGTATTTCCACCCACAAATATACTACTTTAGCCTAATGTTCCTCTATGTCGCTATCCAATGCACTGGCAGTATACCCTTGAAAAATTCAAACCTGGCACGAGGGCAACTAATATGCTACTACGCGGATGGATGAATAGATGGATGGCTGGCTGCACGTTAACAATGTAACGTTGTTGCTGTGGACCGGATGCTTCATGCCAGGCATCCGAGCAACAGCAGGTGCGCTGTGGCCAGAACGGTTCAGGTAGCCATGAAGCTACCCTTCAGACCAATTAGTAGCCTACTTACTTTCAGTGATCTTCTGTAACCCAAGTACATCCTCAGGCGATATTACGGGGTTTCTTAGCAACTCGTCTTCCGATGTAACCGGGACCCCAGCGTCTGTCGAGTTGCAGCCTTTCTTCACTTTCATGGCCACGAGCGGTTTAGGGTGCGACTGGTGGGAACTAGGGCTTCTGCTGCTGCTGTCGAGATCTCCGCTGCCACGGTTCGTATTATTAGTAGCCGCTTTCTTCGCACTGGCGTTAGGTGCGTCCTGGCTATTACACACAGCCTCTGTGCTGGTACAAGAATAGCTCATTCTCCGTGCCTCCTCCCCCTCCCGATCTGGTGAAGATACAAATCAGTCTCTCTCCCTCCCTCACCCAAGGCTCAACGGCTCTCTCACTCGGTATGCAATTTAAATCCTTAAGTTCTTTAAAGCCGTCTGTCCGTGACTGCTTGTGTGCGGCGGCTGAATAGCCCTTGCTCTTGGAGCGCGCGTGTGGTGGTGGGGGTTTACAGACTTCAGAATGTAGAGAGAGGAAGGAAGGATGTGGTGGGTCGTCTGCGCTCATACGAAAGCATCATAAACAGTTCATGAAAGTACATATAAACTCAAATGATAGCAGGATATTCTCACATAAACTGAGTCCTTTCACCCTATATGCATCTCTGCGGTGGCCAACTAGCGCATGGACATGCGCTCCCGCATTGAACAGCCTATGACTCATTCAATTGTTACTGTAACTTCTCATCAATTTATGACATGATCATTACATGATTCCCAGAAACTGTAAAAATGGCCCTTCGGCCAGTGTAGGTCATGTCAAGCAGTTGTCCCTTTTAATCAGCTCACATCCATGACTATTCACGTGTACATATGCAATTTACGTTTGCAGATATTTTGCAATTATTGATCATATCTACAGAAATCAGCGATTCAGACAGCTTTTTGGACACATTCTTACCAAAATTCTGTGAATAATTTAACATCCTTATATACTGTATCTGGTACAACTGGCAGACGTGGTTGTGTATTCTACATCACTATGAACATTTTAAGATATTTCAGGGCATATTACAATTATATTTCATACAGTTATGGTCCTGCGAAATGTTCTGATAAAACCACATTGAGTTGTTTGGTAGCCATATTGGAAAATAGCTTCTGTGGGGCTAGTGAATTATGTGATGGCCCTATAGCTACAAATCTTTTTTTGTTGTTGTCATTTAGCAGACGCTCTTATCCAGAGCTACTTACAGTAGTGAATGCATACATTTAATTTCATACATTTTATTTTTTCCGTACTTTTTTAAAACCCAGTTCTACCCTGTGCCTCAATCACCAAAGTTGCAATCCAAAAACGTAGTTGCCACATTACATGGAATTATATGACTAAACGTCCAACATTCTAATGCTAATGGCACAATATGGGCGATTTTTAAACAATAGTTGCAGCTCATGCTTTCAAAGTTGATGTCACGTCCTGACCATAGAAAGCTTTTATTTTCTATGGTAGAGTAGGTCAGGGCGTGACAGGGGGTTTTGTCTAGTCTATGTTGTGTGGTTCTAGTTTCTGTTTTTCTATTTTTTTTGGGGGGGGGATGATCTCCAATTAGAGACAGCTGGTCATTGTTGTCTCTAATTGGGGATCATATTTAAGTTGTTATTTTTTCCACTAGGTTTTGTGGGAGATTATTTTGAGGTAGTGTATGTTTCACCTCTTCGTCACGGTCTGTTATTTTGTTTAGTAGTTTATTTGTATGTCTTGCATAGTTTCACAGTTATAATAAAATGTGGAACAATACACACGCTGCGCCTTGGTCTCCTTCATCATACGACAAACGTGACAGAATCTCCCACCACCAACGGACCAAGCAGCGTGGTCTGGAGGACTGGACCTGGGAGGAAACCTGGATGGAGCAGGACCCTGGACAAGGCCTGGGGAGTATCGCCGTCTGAAGGAGGAGATTGAAGCAGCGAGAGCAGAACGGCGATATTACGAGGCGTTATACCATCAAGGCAAGCACGAGAGGCAGCCCCCCAAAAAAATGTTTTTGGGGAGATTGGCAGAGTCAGGGTTCAGACCTGAGCCAACTCCCCGTGCTTACCGTGGGGAGTATGTGACCAGTCGGGCACCGTGTTATGCGGTGATGCGCACTGTATCTCCAGTGCGCATTCACAGCCTAGTGCGTCCTGTGCCAGCGCCCCGCATTTCCCGGGCGAAAGTAAGCATCCAGCCAGGACGAGTTGTGCCAGCTCTATGCTCGAGACCTCCGATGCGTCTCCACGGCCCAGTATATCCTGTACCTGCCCCACGCACCCGGCCTCCAGTGAGTCTATCCAGCCTGGTATGCCCTGTGCCTGCTCGCCGCACTCGCCCTGAGGTGCGTGTTACCAGTCTGGCGCCACCTGTGCCAGCCCCACGCATCAGGCCTCCAGTGCGCCTTCCCAGTCCAGAACTTCCGGCGACAGTTCCCAGTCCGGAGCCTCCGGCGACGGCCCCCAGTTCAGTCCCCCATCAATTTTTCATTATTAAAGTGGCTAGAGATGAGTCAGTATGTTGGCAGCAGCCACTCAATGTTAGTGATGGCTGTTTAACAATCCCATCTGGTTTGCGCTTAGTGGGACTATCATTTGTTTTTCAACAGGACAGTGGCCCAAAACACACCTCCAGGCTGTGTGAGGGTCATTTGGCCAACGAGAGTGATGGAGCAGTACATCAGATGACCAGGCCTCCACAATCACCCGACCTCAACCCAATTGAGATGGTTTGGGATGAGTTAGACTGCATCGTGAAGGAAAAGCAGCCAACAAGTGCACAGCATTTGTGGGAACTTCTTCAAGACTGTTGGAGAAACATTCCTTATGAAGCTGGATGAGAGAATGCCAAGAGTGTGCAAACCTCAGTGGTGTAAAGTACTTAAGTAAAAATACTTTAAAGTACTACTTAAGTCATTTTTGGGGGTATCTGTACTTTACTTTACTATTTATATTTTACTTCACTACATTCCTTAATAAAATACATTTTCCTTGACACCCAAAAGTACTTGATACATTTTGAATGCTTAGCAGGACAAGGGAAATAGTCAAATTCTCATCAACCGAACATCCCTGGTCATCCCTACTGCCTCTGATCTGGTGGACTCACTAAACACAAATTCTTTGTTTGTAAATGATGTTGGAGTGTGCCCCTGGCTTTCCGAAAATTAAAAAATAAAAAAAATTGTGCCATCTGGTCTGATTAATATAAGGAATTTGAAATGATTTATACTTTTACTTTTGATACTAAAAACGTCTTAGGCATAGGGGGCAGTATTTTCACATCTGGATGAAAAGCGTGCCCAAAGTAAACTGCCTGCTACTCAGGCCCAGAAGCTAGGATATGCATATAATTGGTAGATTTGGATAGAAAACACTCTAAAGTTTCTAAAACTGTTAAAATGTATGTGAGTATAACAGAACTGATTTGGCAGGCGAAACCCCGAGGACAAACCATCCAGGAAGAAAATAAAATTGAGGTCATAGTATTTCCCATTGGTTTTCTATTGAAAGCCCTATTTAATAGGAACCTGGTTGCAGTTCCAATGACTTCCACTAGATGTCAACAATCTTTAGAAATTGATGTTTTTTTTGAGAAATGAAGAAGTATGGCTGTTCTTTGTGAGTGTCACTCCAGGTGTATTCTACTGTTTGGTGTGCGTGAACTGGAACGCGCTTCACGTTTTTTTTATCCGGTATTGAACACAGGATATTCCGTCTTAAATTTTATCGATTATTTACATTTTAGGATACCTTAGGTTGGATTAGGAACGTTGTTTGAAATGTTTGGACCAAGTTTACAGGTAACTTATTAGATACTTTGTAGTCATGCTGGGCAGGTTGGAACTGGTGTATTTCTGAATCTAACGCGCCAAATAAATGGACATTTTGGGGATATAAAGAAGGACATTATCGAACAAAAGGACCATTTGTGATATTTCTGGGACATTTTGGAGTGCCAACAGAAGATCTTCAAAGGTAAGGCATTTATTATATCCTTATTTCTGACTTTTGTGTCACCACATGCCTGGTTGAAAATGATTTTCATGTGTTTGTATGCGGGGCGCTGTCCTCAGATAATCGCATGGTCTGCTTTCGCCATAAAGCCTTTTTGAAATCTGACACTGCGGCTGGATTAACAAGAAGTTACGCTTATTTTGATGTATTACACTTATATTTTTGGTTATCTTGAATATTGATATTTCTGTAGTTTGAATTTAGCGCTCTGCAATTTCACTGGATGTTGTCAAATCGATCCCGCTAATGGGATTGGCACGGGAAGGGATCACTAACAGGTTTTTAAGTATATTTAAAACCAAATACTTTTAGACTTTTACTCAAGTAGAATTTTACTGGGTGACTTTTACTCAAGTATGACAGTTGGATACTTTTTTCACCACTGGCAAAGCTGTCATCAAGGCAAATGGTGGTTACTTTGAAGAATGTAAAATATATAATATATTTGTTTAACACTTTTTTGGTTACTACATGATTCCATATGTGTTATTCCATAGTTTTGATGTCTTCACTATTATTCTACAATGTAGAAAATACATAAATAAAAACCCTTGAATGAGTAGGTGTATCCAAACTTTTGACTGGTACTGTATATAATTTGAAAGGTAATTTCATGACCTTTCAGAACAATGTTTAAAATCTATCAGGGTTTCTGATTTAAAGCCATTTATACAGGTAATTTTGATATGTACCCTAGAGGTCAGAGATCAAAGTTCTGTTGACGTGAACCTTCTGAACATGTATCTGATGTATAACTGTGAATCTAAGCTTTCCAATGATATATGATTAAAGGGTATAAGCGAGAAATAACTTGTTGCATATTGACATTGTTTGTCATAGGGTAAATTCCCTATGAAAAAACATTGGGATGGAGGGATGAAAGAAAGTGATAACACACAGAAAGATACCATTGCTGCATTGTTATCACACATTTTCCAACATTAGGGACATAGACTTAAAAAAAAAACATCACTATGACATCGGCCCAAGTGAGCCCCCGACAGTCCAAATTTGGGGGTCTGGCTCATGGACTATTTGTTGGATTGCATGAACATGACATGGTTACAATTTGTCACTGTTGATGTTGATGCAGGATTGCCTTTGTGAGGATATCTATATTATGTAGAATTATTTTTTCAATGTTCAGCATAACTTATATGAAAACGTGGGACAAACACCACAGATAATCATACAAAACACAAGAGAACAAAAAGTCAAACAAGTAACTTGACATGAGCCACTGATTGCATTTCCAGCACTGAGGTTAGGAATCTTCATTCATTTATTTTATTTTATTGGAAAGTTGCTTTCCAGATGCCAGCATCCCTGAGAAATATATAGTGTATATAACAAGATTCCTCGGCAACCCCATCATTAAGAGGGGGGAGGGGTCTTTCCAAAAGGTCAGCATGTCTAGAAAAACACTACCAGGTAGCCTACAGCAGCCTGTCTCCCAATCATGCCCCCTAGCTCACTTCCGACAGCCTCACTGCCCTAGACTGAGTGGGTCATGGGCATAGCTTCCCTGCCATAGATTGAGTGGGTCATGGGCATAGCTTCCCTGCCATAGACTGAGTGGGTCATGGGCATAGCTTCACTGCCCTAGATTGAGTGGGTCATGGGCATAGCTTCACTGCCATAGACTGAGTGGGTCATAGGCATAGCTTCCCTGCCATAGATTGAGTGGGTCATGGGCATAGCTTCACTGCCATAGACTGAGTGGGTCATGGGCATAGCTTCACTGCCATAGACTGAGTGGGTCATGGGCATAGCTTCACTGCCATAGACTGAGTGGGTCATGGGCATAGCTTCACTGCCCTAGATTGAGTGGGTCATGGGCATAGCTTCACTGCCATAGATTGAGTGGGTCATGGGCATAGCTTCACTGCCATAGACTGAGTGGGTCATGGGCATAGCTTTGAAGCCTTGAAGGTAGAATGTCATTGGGGAAATTATGGTTGAGGTGCAATCCCTAGACTAGAAGGTGGCCTTGGGGGAGAGTACATGGGGAAACAGTGTCTCCCGTGGAGGATTGAGCTCACTGCAGGGCATGGACAGAGCACAGAAGGCTGGCAGCTGTCCATCGTAGCTTAGAGACTGGAGTGAGAGCAGTATGTAGTATCTCTGCTCTCTAAAATCATTCACAGATCACAGGAGGGTAGAGCATTGTAATGAACAGGCTTATTTGGCATCATTAGGTATATAGCTAAGAAACACATAAGCAACTAAGATGTATAAAATAAATGGGGTTTGCAGATATGGAAACAAACTAGTGAACACAAACTAATGAAGTTATATAACTTATTAAAATCTTTGTTAACTAATTCCCTTTCTCCAATTAAAATCCCCATCATAAATATCATAAATCTTCTCATGCTATAATTCCATCAGGTCTTGGAACAGAGAGTACAGCTATCACTTTCACCAGTATTATTATATTCAGGCATTGTGGAAGTCAGCTGCAGGTGAACTGCAGTAGCAACCTTTACCCAGTAGGTGGCACTGTCTTCATTCAAGAATTGTGCATCACAGTACACACACCCTGAATGTTACTACCTGTAAAAGTGATTGAGGTGGAGCCAGTGATGTACGCTGTTAGCTTATGTTGGCTGTGTGGAGTTCCAAGATGGAGCTCCAGACCCAGGGATGGTTAGCTCCAGGGCAAGCCAGGCCCCTTCCCCTCTGTCCTGCTGGCCCATGACCCATCGCCTGCCTGGCCCCTTCTAGGCGGTCCACTCAAAGCAGCCTCTGCGATGTGTCTGCATGTCCCTCACTCTACGGATGGACTGGATCTGGGGATGGTGGGCGCCCCACTCGTTCCAGTGCTTGAAGACACCGTACTCGAACACATACTGGTAGCCACGGTAACCGGGGTACTGGTAGCCAACCCAACTGTCATCCAGAGAAACAGATGGAGATAATGAGAGAGAGAAATGGAAGTTAACATCTTAAATCAAATGGATGTGTAGATGGATGGATTGATTGATAAGGTAATATGCCAACTCACGTTCCACCAGTGACCTGGATGCTGGCCACACGGTCCTGGAAGCCGTAGGACCACAGACTGGGGATATCCTCATCACACACCTCCATCTTACGGCCCTCAAAGTTATTACACTCAAACAGGCAGATCTTGTGGTCCTGGGTGTCCTGTAGGCATAGAGGGACAGAGGGAGGGATATCAGCAATAGAGTTTAGCACCTATTCACCCACATCCCTCAGACGAGGAGGGGAAGCCACTTAGACTAGAGTATCCATGTAGTGGATGGATGGATGGATGAATGAATGGATGGATGGATGGATGGACAGACTAACCATGCGAACGGGCCTGACGGACATGAAGCGGTCACACCTGTAGCTGTTGCTCCAGGTATCCCAGCGGGGGTACTCTCCCTTCTCCAGCATGAACATTTCTCCACTCAGGTTCTGCTGCTCATAGCCCACCCAGCTGTATGAGGACATTATAAAAGTGTTACAGCACAACTATAACACACTTATAATGAATTAACACAACTCTCTTATCAACATGATCAGAAGCCTTGAGGCTAGGTACAGCTAAGTGATTAGAAGGTTCCTAGATGACATCATGTTAGATGTCACATGTTCATCGCAAAAGTCATGTATCATTGGAAATTGCATGTTGTAAATTAACTATGTATCAGCTGTCTCACTGGACTAAGATAACGTTAGTATTAGTAGGTTTTATTGGTTTCTCTCAGTCATAGACTGAATTGTAAACCAATTTACAATCATAACATCAATCACATAATTATCAAATAGCTTAGGATTGTACTATCAAAACACTTAATATAATAAAATGTAAAAATATGTAATATATACAAAACAACAATACTACGACAACAAGGTTTGGGGTGGCAGCTTTAGAAAAGGCATCTTCAGAGTTCTTAGGAAGGCATTTCTAAGGCCCCTGGGCTATATGGTGTGTGCATTGATCAGTTTAGTGAAGTATGGAATGGGAGAGTCCTGATAGCGCCTGTGTGTGTTATGGGAGTGTTCAGTTTGTGGCTGTTGCGGGTTGCCTGTCCAGTAATCTGAGGTCTGGTAGGGGGAGCCAGTCTGCAAACTGGGAGTTCTGTAGGGATTTAGCAAATGTCAGGCAGATCTGCTCCCGTCTGCTGTCGAAGGACATGATTCCGGGGGTTTTGAGGGCTTCCCTGTAGCTGGTGTACGACCCGCTCAGAATTATTCTGCAAGCTTTCTTCTGGACACGCTCCAGCTGACAACTTCACTCTTATAATATGAATCCCTATGAATGTTTTTTTTAATCTTCTATGTAAACAGATGAAGTTAGATATGACGTACGGTCCACACTCCACCCTGATGGAGCCGATCCTCTCAAAGCCCTTCTCACACAGGTTACGGCACTCAGTGATGCACTCCATCATACGACCCTGGAAGTTCTCAAACTCAAACAGGTACATCTGTAAAGATAGTGAATACCACAGTATGGTAATTTACCATAATAAGCTATAATATAATACTGTTAATGATTTGATATGGAGATCTTTGATCAAGATGCAGGTCTTGGGCATTTAAAACAACTGGAAATGCTGTATCTTCGCTAGAGATTGTTAGTTATGATAAGTAGTTTGTTAAAAAAGTGTGTTGACCTACTTTGTGGGCACGCAGCCCCATGGCTGGGTGGCTCCCAATGCTGCCCTGGGCTCCGGAGTGGGACATGGTTGAATCTGTGGCCGATCAGGAAGAGAGTGAGAGGGAGTGAGAGAGGTTAAAGCCTAGCCTCTTGGAAAAACAGCTTCCTTTGACCTTCATATTGTGACACTCATTTTAGTCATTTAGCAGACATTCTTATCCAGGGCAACTAGGGTTAAGTGCTTTGCTCAAGGGAACATCAACAGATTTTTTCACCTCGTTGGCTCAGAGATTTGAACCAGCGACCTTTTAGTTCATGGCCCAACACCCTTAACCACTAAGCTACCTGCAGCCCATGCCCCAGCTGTGTATCTATTCATGTCATATCTGTTTAGCTAAATAGATAAAAGAATGTTTCCCACCAGTTTCCGATACAAAAGAGAAAAAAAGACGAATGGTAGTTCATGTTCAACTCAATGACTATAAACAGATTTCAATATTCGTCTTTTGGCAAAACTCCATATGAAAACCCACTTATCCACCCAAACTATTAATGAGAACATAATCTACTTGTATCTAGTCACTCAAGGTCTTAATCTAGACTGGTTTATAGGCTTTTTCCTCTCTCATTAACTCTACCCCAAAACACACCTTTTGATGTTGAAGCCTGTTCTAAGAGACTTGCCTGTGCAATTTACCCCCAGTAAATATTCCATAAAGAGCAATTCCTCTGTGAAAAAATATAATCTCCAAAGATCTTTTTTAAACAACATGCTCAAACATATTTTTCTTACAATTACTAAATTCAGTGACACTGAGCACACTTTCATCTGCCAGACGCAGGTAGGCCTGTCATGTAGTATTACTGAGCTGAGAGAAGATCACAGTCAAACATGGGCTCATCTCTCTCACTGCCATTTCCCATTAAATGAACCACGAAACAGACAGAACGTCAAAGTAATGCAAAACATCACTCTCTGGATATAAGACAAAGAACATCCCAGAGTTAATTGAAGTCAAAAGCTTCAATTTGACAGTCCTTGATTTAGGTCATGGGACGAAGAGACCACACCTTTGCCCCCCATCTCTCTCGCTCACAACCCCCTTCCCTGAGTGTGAATCTCACCAAGCGGCTGGTTGTCAGGTACAAGGGAGGAACAGACGTCCAGAAAGATAAGCCTAAGAGTTGGAATAAAGCCCCCAGAGTGGTGATATATATACAATTACATCCCCATGGTGCCTATTGGGCCGGGATCCCACCTCGTCATTGGATGAGCAGGGTTCTCTTTAGGGGGGGTTCAGGGGTCATATATGCTGATCTCCACTAAGCCATGCTGAGTCGGCTGCTCGCTTTGTTGTCCTGCGCTGTGTGGTGGATCTCTCGCTGTCTCGCTCTCTCTAGCAGAGCAAGCAATGTGCTGACCTATTGTGTGTAGTGCGAATAGGCGGGCCGGCTACTGTTCAGTTGGAACTGGCACGCAGGGAGACAGGTATGCACACACACAGTTTGGTGTTTGCTAAGTTTTGTTTTCTGCTATAGCATGGGACAGCTCAACGGACAGTAGTGTCTGTCAGACTGCCAACATCTAGTATAGTAAGAGGAACACAGCAAAGGACTTGGCACCCATGTCATTTTACAATACAAGAATGGTTTACAGTGAAACAGTCAGAACATGACATAGCTAGATACAGTGAGGGAAAAAAGTATTTGATCCCCTGCTGATTTTGTACGTTTGCCCACTGACAAAGAAATGATCAGTCTATAATTTTAATGGTAGATGTATTTGAACAGTGAGAGACAGAATAACAACAAAAAAATCCCGAAAAACGCATATCAAAAATGTTATAAAATGATTTGCATTTTAATGAGGGAAATAAGTATTTGACCCCTCTGCAAAATATGACTTAGTACTTGGTGGCAAAACCCTTGTTGGCAATCATAGAGGTCAGATGTTTCTTGTAGTTGGCCACCAGGTTTGCACACATCTCAGGAGGGATTTTGTCCCACTCCTCTTTGCAGATCTTCTCCAAGTCATTAAGGTTTTGAGGCTGACGTTTGGCAACTCGAATCTTCAGCTCCCTCCACAGATTTTCTATGGGATTAAGGTCTGGAGACTGGCTAGGCCACTCCAGGACCTTAATGTGCTTCCTCTTGAGCCACTCCTTTGTTGTCTTGGCTGTGTGTTTTGGGTCATTGTCATGCTGGAATACCCATTCCATGACTCATTTTCAATGCCCTGGCTGAGGGAAGGAGGTTCTCACCCAAGATTTGACGGTACATGGCCCGGTCCATCGTCCCTTTGATGCGGTGAAGTTGTCCTGTCCCCTTAGCAGAAAAACACCCCCAAAGCATAATGTTTCCACCTCCATGTTTGATGGTGAGGATGGTGTTCTTGGGGTCATATGCAGCATTCCTCCTCCTCCAAACACGGCGAGTTGAGTTGATGCCAAAGAGCTCCATTTTGGTCTCATCTGACCACAACACTTTCACCCAGTTGTCCTCTGAATCATTCAGATGTTCATTGGCAAACTTCAAGCGGGCATGTATATGTGCTATCTTGAGCAGGGGGACCTTGCGGGCACTGCAGGATTTCAGTCCTTCACGGCGTAGTGTGTTACCAATTGTTTTCTTGGTGACTATGGTCCCAGCAGCCTTGAGATCATTGACAAGATCCTCCCGTGTAGTTCTGGGCTGATTCCTCACCATTCTCATGATCATTGCAACTCCACGAGGTGAGATCTTGCATGGAGCCCCAGGCCGAGGGAGATTGACAGTTCTTTTGTTTCTTCCGGTCTTGTAGCCCATTCCAGCCTTGTGTAGGTCTACAATCTTGTCCCTGACATCCTTGGAGAGCTCTTTGGTCTTGGCCATGGTGGAGAGTTTGGACTCTGATTGATTGATTGCTTCTGTGGACAGGTGTCTTTTATACAGGTAACAAGATGAGATTAGGAGCACTCCCTTTAAGAGTATCTCAGCTCGTTACCTGTATAAAAGACACCTGGGAGCCAGAAATCTTTCTGATTGAGAGGGGGTCAAATACTTATTTCCCTCATTAAAATGCAAATCAATTTATAACATTTTTGACATGCGTTTTTCTGGATATTTTTGTTGTTATTCTGTCTCTCACTGTTCAAATAAACCTACCATTAAAATTATAGACTGATCATTTCTTTGTCAGTGGGCAAACGTACAAAATCAGCAGGGGATCAAATACTTTTTTCCCTCAATGTATTCTCTGCCTGGCCTAAGTGGAAATCATCAGGTACAGTTGGGTGAAGAAAGCAGGTTTGTAAAGCATGTTTGGTACAGGTGTCACATTATATAGTACATCATATCAAAGATAAGGGGGGGGGGGGGGGTCAAGTGGATTAGGATAGAAATAGTGCTCATTGATAATGGTACTTAAAATACTCTGCAAGTCTAAGCTGTTGGGGGGGGGGTTCTACTAAGCTAACATATGGAATTGTTTTAAGATGATCGAATCATGGATCATTTAGCTATTTGATTTTGAAATGTAGGACACTTAGGTAGAAAAAAAATATTTACTACAATAGCCCATAGAAATGCATTGAATAACACCTTCATAAATGGCAACAAAGACAGTCCAAAAAATAATAAGGATTTGAAGTGTCTGTCCTATATCTAGGAGACATAAGAAAGCACAGGAAAAAATAATAATAAATACATTTAAAAAAAAAATATATATATATATATATTTAACCATCTCCATACTTCCATTCATTTGTATGGGTTACCTTCAGATGAGTCCCGTGACACTTATGGAGTCATATTAGTTTGTAGCCTAAACGGTTCAGACGCTACGGACATTTTCATGAGAATACCGATTTTCGGGATGTCACATGGTCTGACAAACACCGCTGTAGCTCGGCCGCCTTCCACCGCAGATGCAGAGGATTGAGATGCAGCCCATGCAGTTCAACACTACCATTGAAATCGTGATTGTGCCTCTATGTCATCAAAAGGGAGGGGTTCAGTATGAAATACACTCCCTTCTAGATGTGCTGGGTGGTACCACTTCAAGGCTTACTATAAAAGCAGGTGAGAGTGTGCCTTACCTGGTCTCAAAGCATTTCGTATTATTTTGTACGTAAATCCGAGACACTCCATTTAGTATGATATGTTATGTTGCGTATGTTATCTATTCATTTGTGGATGTCCATTACCCGTTTCAAATCAAAATCAAATTTTATTGGTCACATACAGTACACATGGTTAGCAGATGTTATTGTGAGTGTAGCGAAATGCTTGTGCTTCTAGTTCCAACAGTGTAGCAATATCTAACAATTCCACAACAAATACCTAATACACACAAATCTAAGTAAGGAATGGAATAAGAATATATATATGGATGTCAGAGCGGCGTAAGCTAAGATGCAATAGATAGTATAGAATACAGTATATACATTATTAAAGTGACTAGTGTTCCATTTACTAAAGTGGCCAATGATTTTAAGTCTGTATGTAGGCAGCAGCCTCTCTGTGTTGGTGATGGCTGTTTAACAGTCTGATGGCCTTGAGATAGAAGCTGTTTTTCAGTCTCTCAGTCCCAGCTTTAATGCACCTGTACGGACCTCGCCTTCTAGATAGTAGTGGGGTGAACAGGCAGTAGCTCGGGTGGTTGTTGTCCTTGATGATCTTTTTGGCCTTCCTGTGACATCAGGTGCTGTAGGTGTCCCGGAGGGCAGGTAGTTTGCCCCCGGTGATGCGTTGTGCAGACTGCACCACCCTCTGGAAAGTCCTGATATGTTACGAATTGCAATTCATATTATATTTTACAAATATGTTACAAATCTGCAAAACGTATGATATGTTACAAATTCTAGCTAGGTAGCTAGGTGGCTAACATTAGCTGGCTGCTAACATTAGCTAGGCTAGGGGTTAGGGTTAAGTTTAGGAGTTAGGTTAAAGGGTTAGGGTTAGGAGAAGGGTTAAGGTTAGGAGAAGGGTTAAGGTTAGGGGAAGGGTTAGCTAACATGCTAAGCAGTTGCAAAGTAGTAAGCAGTTGAAAAGTTGATAATTAGCTAAAATGCTAAAGTTGCACCCTGACCAACCACCCTAATTTCATTTTGCCTTAAGTAACCATACCAAACGTACCATATCATACTAATGTTACATCTAGTCTATGAGACCAGGCTGTGGTAAGTGGAGTGTGTCAATATTTGCATGATGCTTCCTTGACTAGACCACTGACATCAAACAAAATTCAAAAGGCAGTAATTTACATTTTCTTCGGGAATTCAAAATTACACAGCAAGTTGCAATAGATGTCAGGAACTCTGGAACTTACCACTGTGAGCTAACTGTCCAGAGCAGTGTTTGCTCTAGATGCACATAATCTTATTATCAGTGTGCCAATGGATTTCTGGTAAGTATGCTTTAGTGAGAAAGTGTTGGGATCAGGTACAACTACCCCCCCCCCCCCCCCCAAATGTATATTTATGAAAAATTCCACCCAGCCACAACGTCTCACCTGAATGTATTTTGTTTTAAATTTGAAGGGGGTTGGGCAAAGGATGAAATTGGGGTTGAGAGTTACCCTTTAAAGAAAATGTTCTCGTTTAGTATTTCTCCAGTAAGTTTCCTCAAGGAGAAAGCCTGCACTTCTATGTCAAAGATAATAAAACAAAAATACTACAGTAGTGTCTGCAGGAACACTACAGTAAATACTACAGTCAGCAAAAACACTACAGTTCATATTATGGTATACTACAATCTGCACTACATTAATTACTGTAGTATATACACTACAGTTTTTTTACTACAGTATTTATACTATAGTTAACTGTAAAATACTTTCCTAGTTAAAAGGTTAAAAAAATATATATATTTAATACTTCAGTATACTACAGTATTCACTGTACTGTTTTGTCCACACAAAAAAAACTACAATGAATGGAGCCAGCAGCATAACACTCTGCATCCCACTTCTGGTTTAAATCTCAATCTCAGGGTTGGTCCTGGATGGGAGACCAGATGCTGCTGGAAGTGGTGTTTGTAGGGCCAGTAGGAGACACTTTCTTCTGGTCAAAAAATAAATCATTTCCCCAAGGCAGTGATTGGGGACATTGCCCTGTGTAGGGTGCAGTCTTTCAGATGCAACGTGAAATGGGTGTCCTGGCTCTCTGTGGTCACTAAAGATCCCATGACACTTATTGTATGAGTAGGGGTGTTAACCCTGGTGTCCTGGCTAAATTCCCAATCTGACCATCATGGCCACCTAATCACCCCCAGCTTCTAATTGGCTCATTGATCTCCCCAATTGTCATCTAAGAAACACATTTTTAAATGGTTAGAATTTTGGTACATCCTCTTTCTGACGTGTGTCTCTATTCTTTTCCTCAACAGCATATACATTAACTACTGCAATCGTGTCGTGGGTTAGGGGTTGGGCTATGACCAGGACTGGGTGTAGTCTATGTCTGTATAATCACGGGGTCCGGACGTTTGTCCAGGGGCTTGTGTTAATCGGCACTGGGCACGGTGCCCTGCGTCCAGACCAGTACACCAGCACACCATGGCAGGCGGGGGAGAGCCTAAAGCCCTGTGGCTCAGTATGGAACAATGGAGGGCCCAGCAATGTGCTGACTCCTACCCCGTCCCACAGGCCTGGGCTCCATTTACCACCACTGTGTATAAATAGGCCCGTTTACTCAGGGGTCAGGACATCGTTTTGTGGAGCCCCCCGTGAGCGCTACACAGCAATTTTTTGGGGTAGGTCAGGTAAGCCCTCCATCTTTAGACCGTTCAGCCTATAGCCTTTTGCCAGCATTGTTGCCCATTTACATTGTCTATTGTCCTGTTTTTTTCCTTTGCTGTTTTCTGCTGAGCCTTGGGAATGTATAGAAAGGGTCATACGCACACACACATTCTCTAAATGGACACGCCAATCGTCATCATAGTCAACATCATACATGATGCCATCAACAGCATAGTTTACTTTACACACTCAGGATGTGACAATGGCATGACATCCAGGCACATGACACAATGGTTCACCATGTAGAATTTATAACAACTAATAAAGAAAAACATAATTATCACATATCATTCAGAAATGTGGATGGATGCTTTGCATTGTACTATTTTATTAATGGTATTACATACCAACATTAGATACCAGGCCTATGTATTAGAGAGGAGTTTTTTCAGAATTATATTATAGTATTTGCACTTCTCTGTTGGTATCTGTTTTCTGCTTTGTATCGTCACTCTGGCTTTAGCCAGCTATTTTTGTAGCATGCCTCTCTTTAGCTAGCTGTTTTTGTGGCGTGCACCTCCTCCCTCAGCCCTATGTGCATTGTATTATCATCAGCAACAGCACAGGACAGTGCTTTGTTTGGGCTTGTCATGAGTCTCTTGCATAGATTCTCTAGTTCCAGCCACATTAGCATAACATTAATATATTTGGGCATTAGCTGCTGGGCACAGACTAATGCAAGAGCTAGAGCTGAGTGGAGATGAGGTCCATTGGGGTTTAGTCAGGTCTACCCTGGTCTCCCTGTAAGGCCAAACAGAAATGTGACTGCATAACTGACTGTGACTGTGTGCTTTCTGCACTGCAGGTCAATTATTACTGAGATATCAAACATGGCGCTGACTACTCCTAACCCAGTGGGACCATGGAAGGTGAGTCAGTGTTAGGTACACCACGTTTCCACAACCTTTTCCATTTTTCCTTAATTAACAGACGTAAGAGGAGAAAGGAAAGCTTTGCACACGGAAGTGCATTCTCTAGCAGAGATACTGGTTGTGTTAAAAACAGTCAAAAAATATATATATTTTTAAAAACAGCAATAGCGGGTCAGGCAGATTACAAATATGTACTATATCCTCTGTCCTAGATCACGGTCTACGACCAGGAGAACTTCCAGGGAAAGCGTATGGAGTTCACGGCTTCCTGCCAGAACATCATGGAGTGTGGTGTGGACAACATCCGCTCCCTGAAGGTCGAGTGTGGAGCGTAAGTCAGCCAGCCCGCCAAAACACATGTACATACTGTAGGATATTTATCTCCCTGACAGGTTACACATTATCCTTCAAGCCAGGGGACCATTGCACAGGCAACAATTTCTAAGGGATACTGATAGACACCTACTGTATCATGGACACATGCCAAAGTCTTTGCCCCACCTTTGCAACTATCCACATGTACTGTATATCGCTATCCCTCTGTCTCTCCATGTCTCGCTATTAATCTCTATCACTTTGCATCTGTCCAACTTCCCATGTTTCCCTCGCTCTCTCTGTGTATGTGTAGCTGGGTAGGGTACGAGCACTCCAGCTTCTCTGGGCAGCAGTTTGTGTTGGAGCGTGGAGAGTACCCTCGCTGGGAGTCCTGGAGCGGCAGCAACGCCTACCACATCGAAAGGTTGATGTCCTTCCGCCCAGTCTGCTCTGCTGTGAGTGTACTATCCAAGCCTACTTCCTGTTCCTGCCAGACCAGGCCAGACAGACACTCTCCTCTGTGGAATATGTTCCAATATCCATTGTAGAATTCCACTTAGAATGCCCAATACATTCACATAGTAAGCTAGTACCGATATTGGAACAGAAGCCTGGGTTCTGGCCTCAGTCCATGTCTCTGGCTCTTGTGAGTGACACTGACAGAGTCCAGCTCTACTCAGTATTACTGACAGTGACATTACATTTAACAGATAAAAGTAGCTGTCCTTGATAGGCTCTACCAGCATTATTAAATGTACTAAATGACAAAGTGAATAAAACACAGTATTATAAAGATTTCATACTTTCATTCATAATTCTACACAATATATCTTTTGTAAATAGTTTGGAGTGAAACAGGTTGAATGTAACCTGACATTGCCTACTCCTCTCTCTGAACTGCACAGAACCATAAGGAGTCCAAGATTGTGGTGTTCGAAAGGGAGAACTTCATTGGCAAGCAGTGGGAGATGAACGATGACTACCCCTCCCTGCAGGCCATGGGCTGGGGCAACAACGAGATCGGATCCATGCAGGTCCAGAGTGGAGCGTAAGTAGTAGGAGTAGAAATCCTGGCTTCCTTTTTCACACTACAGAAGACTATGCTCATAACAAATCAGGCCTCCCGAGTGGCACAGCAGTCTAAGGCACTGCATGGCAGTGCTAGAGGCGTTACTACAGACCCGGGTTCATTCCTGGGCTGTCCCATAGGACGGCACACAATTGGCCCAGCTACGTCAGAGTTAGGGGTGGGTTTGGCCGGAGGGGCTTTACTTGGCTCATTGCGCTCTAGCAACTCCTTGTGGTGGGTCGGGTGCTTGCAGGCTGACCCCAGTCGCCAGTTGAACGGTGTTTCCTCCAACACATTGGTGCGGCTGGCTTCCGGGTTAAGCGGGCGGGTGTTTAGGAGCGGGGTTAGGTGGGTCATGTTTTGGAGGATGCATGACTCCACCTTCGCCTCTCCCGAGCCCATTGGGGAGTTTCAGCGATGAGACATGATTGAATTTGGGGAGAAAAATACAAAACTTGGACAAACTGCTAAAAAGGTTTAAAGGTGCAGTAAGAATAAAATCCATTGTAATAACTATATAAACTGTGAGAGGATAATCCTTTCTGTAATAGATCATAATATAACTAAGCAAAAAACTATTTCAGAACTGAAATGATGAATTATCTAAATAAGTGTCCTGTGACCTTACTGACCTCTCTTTGCCAAATGTGTTAAAGGGACACTATGGTGAAAAATTTGAAAGAAATAGCTATTATATGGTGTCCCTGGATATTATACAGAGGACTAACATGTACTATAGAGGCCAACTCTTTCTGATCTGCAAGTGCCTAGACTCTGAACATCATGAGGGGCCACAGTGGCTGGGGGGCAAGCGTAGAGATGATGTTTAAGTTTAAAGTAAGTTTGCTGCAACTCTACTCATTTTGCCATGTGGTGGAGAGAAATATATATATATATATATATATATATATAAATAACCGATTGGTAATTCAACGATGATTACAAGTTTAGATAGCTGGCTAGACTAATTTACCAATCTAAAAAATGTTTGCTGACATGGGCTAATTGTGAGTGACTGTCATAAAAAGAAAAACTGCTTATGAACAACCAAATTTTGAAATTGCACCTTTAGTATTTTTTATTTGTTTGTGGAACTTGATCTGCGGACCTACAAAAGTGGCCGCCAGTTGCCCATCCCTGCTCTACAGGGTAAGGACTGAGGCTTGTTTCTTGGTATTTTCTCACTTCACCCACTTCCTCTCCATCTCCCCCTTTAGCTGGGTGTGCTACCAGTTCCCCGGTTACCGTGGCTACCAGTACATCATGGAGTGCGACCGTCATGGCGGAGAGTACAAACACTACAGGGAGTGGGGCTCCCACTCTCAGACCTCCCAGGTCCAGTCTCTGCGTCGCATCCAGCAGTAAGAGCGTCCACAGCCTCCTCCCTCTTTCACCCCTCTTCCTCCTCCTTTCCCTCATCCCTCCTTCGCCCTATCATTCCAAGCTTGACCAGTAGTCCTGTTAGACCTCCAAGACCAACGGCTCCTGAAGCTTCTGGTGCTCCACAGCTACAAACATGTTTACAGCACTTTTGTTTTGTTCCATCGCCAAAAGAAGAAAAACGAGAGTAAGAAAAACGAGAATAAGATAGAAAAGTGACAGATGCATCCCACATCAAGTGGAGTGAAGGGTCTTGGGTGATGTGGTGGTACAAGCCAGGCTTGGATGCTGTTCTTCAGTGTTGTCACGGGGAATTCACAGCCACAGTGATCAATAAAGAGAAAATGAGCAACAACAATAAACAGTGACACAAGAGTCTGCTATTAACCTGCTCTGGTGTCTTTACTCTTTTCACTGTCTTCTCGTGCATCTTTTCTCAGACCTTTCCTCTGTAGGCGACTACTTTCTAATGAAGGCTTCAGTATCTGTAATAGAAGTTAGTAGAGTTGGTTATGTCAATATGCACCGGCCTACCATACAAAAGGGCTATAATCTACTGGTTCATGTTCAGCATCAAGTTTCCGGTCCCTATAAAACAGGTCAAACTGGGCTGGAGTTACACCACAGCATTCCACCACTTCTAGGCCTACCCTTACAAGCCTACAGTAGCAGACAAGTAGCTATAAACTCTTAGTTGAAATGACCCTATAATGTCAGTTAATTTTATGTACAGTAGTTCCATCACCTTGAACAAACTAATTTCATCCTTGCTTATAAGAAATATAGAAAATATGGTTAAGAAATATAAAGTGTCTACTAAGTGGACCTTCATACTGAAAGCAAACTGTTACACCCTATCGCACAGCACACGGTTAGAAACTCCAGTAATCAACGTATTTTAGCGATAATTCAATAAACAATACAAAGATTTAATAATGACTGAAATTAAATACTTAGTGTAATGTAAAATGTTTTAATTAAACATTAATTAGACCTTACAGTGAAATGCTTACTTACAGGCTAACCAATAGTGCAAAAAAAGGTATTAGGTGAACAATAGGTAAGTAAATAAATAAAACAGTAAAAAGATAAGATATCACAGTGTTTATCCAACAGCGCCCTCTCAGTCAACACTAAAAAACCCAGTGAGTCTCAATTCAGTGCCAAATCTTGCCTAAATGCATGGTGTCTGTCAGGCCTATCCTATGCAATTTAGTATCAATAGCCTATACTGTATGAGGAAATATGTTTGGGAAATTGAGACTATGGTAATATTGGCAATTTACGACCTACCACATTTCAGAAATATCATACAATGTATATATATTACATTACTGATTAATGTTGACATCATTGTACAGAACTAAAATGCGCTGTACATGTTGTCTCAAAGTCTAGCTTTTTCAAGCCACCTTAAAAAGGAGGGTCAATGCGATCTGGAATCCTTGGGGTGTCCCTGCCCTAAACCCTAACCCCTACTCTTACCCTAACTTGAAACAACCATTACGTAACCCTAACCCTTAACTTAATAGCGTGGATTAAAAAGAGTTGGATGCAGACACTGACAGGCTGGCCGGAGAGACAGCTATCAAAATTCTAGATAGATAGAAATGTTTTTATCATAGACCTTTTTATTTCACACCTATGATGTTTTCAAGAGTTGCTAGTAAATTGTGAATAATACGTTTCACTCAGTGTGAAGCTCTAGATGGCATGGTAGAATTATCTTGACAATGGAGACTGAAGTACTATGACTTTTAACTTTGGTAAGAATTAACACTGCACGCACGCACTTCAAATTGCAAGGCGCTCATTTACATATCCCCTTGACCTTCAACCTCACGAGTGATATTGATTGGCTGTTAAACACAAGGGAGTTATGGACTATCATTATCTCCATATATTACAAGAGGAGTCAGAAACATGGCAACATCTTTGCGGGAGCATAACATACAGCGCCGAAACTATGCGTTACATTTTTGATCTTCCTCCTTTTTGTTGTTGTCCCCATCACGGCCACAGGGATAACGGCTCTGAGCGCAGGCGAGGCTTGTCAAAAGCAACACACATGGTGCTTTCAAGAAAACTGGGATCATGATGTCAGTGATCTCCAGGTGGGAAAGTCTGAGTTATACAAAGATGCCAGAGTTTCTGAGTTGGATGATTGTAAAATAAAAAATAAAAAAATCCCAGTCGGAGTTTCTTTCCCAGAGTGCCCAGTTGTCTTGGAGGCACTGAAGTCGGCGATTACCAATTTCCCAATTGTTTTTGAACGCGGCACCAATTCGCTGTTTTGAACGCTGCATTTTACTTTTTAATTAGGCAAGTCAGTTAAGAACAAATTCTTACTTACAATGACGGCTGTATTGACGTCCTAGTCGGAACTAGAAACAGAAATTTCCGACTTGCTAACTGGTTGAACTCGGCACCGGTATAACTACAACCAATTAGCAAATCGGACATTTGAGTTTCATGTGCCGCTTTCATAGCGCTTAATCTCCGATTTCTGACTTCAGTGCGTTCAAGACAACTGGGAACTTAAAAAAAACGGCCTCCAGCTGGGAAAATCGTTTTGAACTGTCATCCAACTCGGAATTCTAAATCGGAAACTCTGACGTCTTTCTAGAGCTCAGAATTACCGACCTAAAGATCGCCATCGTCATGGTTATTTCCGAGTTCCCAGTTGTCTTGAAAGCACCACTAGTTTCAACTAACCGGTGAACGCGGCCTAACGCCGCGAAAGAGGTAGAACACAGTGTTACCAACCATTTTTCATTGAGAATAGCTATTGGCTCCTTGATTTGTAGCTAGATTACGTTTTGCCGTTGCTGCAACGATGTCACATCACCAATTTGCCTTGATGCGTCTCTCCATCGTATCTCCTCCTTAGCAGAATTACTTGATGATGCGGCTATATACTCACGCACCTTGCAAAATAGAATAAGTGTCAGTGTAGGCTACTGCATTAAGCGCAGTGGTGTAAAGTACTGAAGTAAAAATACTTTAAAGTACTACTTAATTGTTTTTTTTGGCATATCTGTACTTATTTATATTTTTGCCAAC
Organism: Salmo trutta; assembly: GCF_901001165.1. Lineage (NCBI taxonomy): Eukaryota > Metazoa > Chordata > Actinopteri > Salmoniformes > Salmonidae > Salmo > Salmo trutta. Next base: position 19,510,843 of record NC_042982.1, read on the forward strand.
TTCTACTTCACTACATTCCTAAAAAAAAAAGAAAAGTACTTTTTACTCCATACATTTTTTCCTGACACCCAAAAGTACTCGTTACATTTTGACAGGAAAATGGTCCAATTCTCACACACACTTATCAAGAGAACATCCCTGGTAATGTCACGTCCTGACCAGTATAAGGGGTTATTGGTTATTGTAGTTTGGTCAGGACGTGGCAGGGGTATTTGTTTTATGTGGTTCGGGATTTATTGGGATATGTATTTATGTAAGAGGGATGTTTGTTTTATGTGTTCCGGGGTTTTTGGGTAATGTTCTTGTTTTGTATTTCTATGGTTTTCTATGTTGTGTATTTCTTTGTTGGCCTGGTATGGCTCTCAATCAGGAACAGCTGTACATCGTTGTTTCTGATAGCCCTTTTTTCACCTGTGGTTTGTGGGAAGTTGTTTTTGCATTGCTGTGTAGCCTGTATTACTGTGCGTTTTCTTGTTTTGTGTTTTCAGTGTTCTAATTAAAAGTTAAAATGAGCACACAACCCGCTGCACCTTGGTCCATTTCATACGACGATCGTTACAGGTAATCCCTACTGCTTCTGATCTGGCGTACTCACTAAACACAAATGCTTTGTTTTTAAATAATGTCTTGAGCGTTGGAGTGCCCCTGGCTATCTGTAAATAAAACATTTATTGTGACATCTGGTTTGCTTAATGTAAACAATTTAAAATAATTTATGCTTTTGATACTTAAGTATATTTTAGCAATTCCATTTACTTTTGATAGTTAAGTATATTTTAAACCAAATACTTTTACTCAAGTAGTATTTTACTGGATGACTTTTACTTGTCATTTTCTATTAAGGTTTACTAGTATGACAATTGAGTACTTTTTCCACCACTGATTAAGCGACGTGCATAACTTACCTTGATTTAATGAAACAGGCGGCGCAGATGTCGAACTCCATGACTTCAAAAGTGCAATGTAATAAGTCACAAGTTTGACAGCTTTAGATCATCAGTTTGCTTGGATAAAAGCGCATAGGGTTCAGGCATCACTGCTACTGCAAACAAGGCGTAACACAGAACCCAATCCGGCTGCTCGCGTGCGCCATTGTGCATAAATGTATTTTGTCCCCCCACACCAATCACAATCACGACACACAATATCAAACAAACTCTGAACCAATTATAATAATTTGGGGACAGGTCGAAAAGCATTAAACATTTATGGCAATTTAGCTCGCTAGCTTGCACTTGCTAGCTAATTTGTCCTGTTTAGCTAGCTTGCTGTTGCTAGCTAATTTGTCCTGGAATATAAACATTGAGTTGTTATTTTACCTGAAATGCACAAGGTCCTCTGCTCCGACAATTAATCCACACATAAAACGGTCAACCAAATCGTTTCTAGTGTTATTGACTGTACGCTTGTTTATTCCATGTGTAACCCTGTATTGTTTGTGTCGCACTGCTTTGCTTTATCTTGGCCAGGTCGCAGCTTTACATGAGAACTTATTTTCAACTAGCTTACCTGGTTAAATAAAGGTAAAATAAAAAAATATTGCTTTATTTTATTTGTTTTGTGCTGTTGTCAGTAGATGCACTTGATTCAGCAGCGCTGGGAAGGCATTGTGTTCCCATTTTTAACCGCTTCATGTGTCTGAACGTAGAACCCCGCCTACCCAGCAGGCCCAAAGAGCAAATCAAGTGCACTTATAGGCCTACCGCTGGCAAATCAGATAGCCCAGATCACCGTGTCTGCACAGGTTCCTCGAACACACAGTAAAGTTGACAAAGTTTTGACATTTCAAAACTATGAAAACCATGACTAGAGACTCAACAAATATCTGCTGTTTTTATGAGTAAGTTATTCAGCACTGTCACTTTGTTTATAAGCCATAATAAACGTTATCCTTACTTCCACTCACGCTACATCCAGCATTGCAGCTGCAATGAATGAGTATAGCAAAGTGTTTCGATAAGCTTCCGTTATTATTTGCAGCTTGTCTTTTTTAATATAGAGGAATATTTCACTTTCTCTGGTCATAGGATGACCATGAATTGGTGCATGAGGCAGAAATAATGCAGTGTTAAGTTTTGCCATCAGCTGGAAGACTGTCCCCTTTTCTCAGCGGAGGGAGGGAGAAAGGAGGGACAGTGAGTGGGGTGACAGGCAGCCTCACTGCTGCTCCCTCCCCTCAGACTGACCATTAGATGCGGCCCATCAGTCCAGTAAAAAAAACAACTAGTTATGCTCACTCAGCTGTGCCTTACAAGTAATACAACAAAGGATCTAGTGTGATCATATACATAACATTTTGAACTACAATTTCAAAATGGTCTAACAACAACAATTTAAGCATAGCCAATATTCAGTGATAATGTATTGGGCCTATTGCACAAACCTCATTGCTAACAAAACTGTTTTTAATTGGTTAATGTTGCACAGGCTTTTTTAAGTCATGTTTTAATATATATATATATTTTTTAAATAGATCTCAGCTTCCATTTTGACTCAAAATGATCTTGATTCAGAAAAGGTTGTTGACCACTTCCCTAGTTAATGTATATCTAGGGAGTTTCCTGGTGTTCTGGTCACGTAGTGAGGAAAAAAAACACCTGTCCTACTGCTAGCTACAAATAGAGCATTTTACACACTGCCAACAAGCACTAGAGTAAAATGTACTCTTCCAGTCAATACAAACCACTAATACACTGTCCCTTGATTTTAGATGTGAAACTAAAATTCAATAAGTTGCAGTTGGTATGGTCTTGCTAGGGCAATTTAATTTAAGTGTTGTCTACTTAGTAGCCAGCCTACATTGAACTGTTGTGACTTGCTGTGGATTCTTTTCAGGCCTATTTATGTAATAGTCATGGTAACTGTTGGGTGTTTTAAGGGGGAGTGTCCACTTCTTACCTGTCTTCCATGACTATTTAAGAAGTTTCACTTAGCCCCAGTCTTAGTGCCTCATCTAAAGTTTGGAAGGATATCAGGTCCTTTAATTTAAGTTCTGTCTCTACCTGTTAGCCTACTTAATAGGGGTGTAATGGTACAGGTATTGGTAACGAACCACTCAGTACAGGGACCTCGGTTTCGGTCCGCACTGTGAACCTGAGTGAATACATAAAAATATTTTCAAAATAAAGACTAGACATATAGGCTATGCCTACGCTGTTTTGTAGGCTCATGCCTCGAGTAAATTTGAGCTGAAAAAAAACCTTTCCGTTAAAACAACTAAAGCCTATGCGCTTGTTATCGTCAAAATTAAAATCTTAATTGGCACATTTCAAACTGACCTTTTGTGAATTGGAGCTATCCTCCATTGTGTAAATCTCCAGTTTGGGAACATTTTGGCTTCCCAGTAGACTACAACGGCGATGGACAGAATTGTGGATAAAATTCTTAACATTATGTCGCCTCGCTCAATGAGAATAGCCTATTGTAACACCCTGGCCATAGAGGGGTTTTTGTTCTTTATTTTGGTTAGGCCAGGGTGTTACATGGGTGGGCGTTCTATGTTCATTTTCTATGTTTTTGTTGTTTTGGGCCGAGTAGGGTTCCTAATCAGAGGCAGCTGTCTATCGTTGTCTCTGATTAGGAATCATACTTAGGCAGGCCTTTTCCCACCTGTGCTTTGTGGGATCTTGTGTTTGTGTAGCTGCCTGTGAGCAGCACAGAACGTCACGCTTCGTCTTCATCGGTATTGTTTTGGTGAGTTTTCATATTTATTAAACATGTGGAACTCTAAGCATGCTGCGCCTTGGTCTACTCCTTTAGACGATCGTGACACCTATGCAGCTGCCAACACCGCAAATATTTTGACACATTTATGCCAACATCACCCCCAGTGTACCGGCGCAAGATGGAAATGTAAAGAACCGCCACAACGTCACCTCCTCTCTGCATTCAAGCAACCCTTGAAAATGAATTACAATAGCAATAAGTAGGCTATGTTTATATTTTTTTGTCTTTGGTTTATTGCTGTGTATATGCGCCCATTCTGTGGGTGAGAATAGGGGGTTTCAGCACCTCGTGAAAGTTCGAGACACATTATGAACTTCCCTCTTGCACCCAATTCAGCAAACAGGTAGTACCTGATCTATACAAGCAAGCCAAAGCCTATGTTTTTAATGAATTAGCCATTGCACGGCCGACCCAGATAGCTAGGTTCAGCTCCGAGACAGGATTGTGTCAAGGCACAGATTTGGGGAAGGGTACCAAAACATTTCTGCAGCATTGAAGGTCACCAAGAACACAGTGGCCTTCATCATTCTTAAATGGAAGAAGTTTGGAACCACCAACACTCTTCCTAGAGCTGGCCGTCCTGCCAAACTGAGCAATCAGGGGAGAAGGGCCTTCGGCAGGGAGGTGACCAAGAACCCAATGGTCACTCTGACAGAGCTCCTCTGTGGAGATGGGAGAACCTTCCAGTAGGACAACCATCACTGCAGTGATCCACCAATCAGGCCTTTATGGTGGTGTGGCCAGACGAAAGCCACTCCTCAGTAAAAGGAACATAACGGCCCACTTGGAGTTTGCCAAAAGACACCTAGAAGACTCAGACCATGAGAAACAAGATTCTCTGGTCTGATGAAACCAAGATTGAACTCTTTGGCCTGAATGCCGAGCATCACGTCTGGAGGACACCTGGAACCCCCCCTTTGGTGAAGCATGGTGGTGGCAGCATCATGCTGTGGGGATGTTTTTCAGTGGCAGGGACTGGGAGACTAGTCGGGATCTAGGGATAGATGAACAGAGCAAAGTACAGAGAGATCCTTGATGAAAACCTGCTCCAGAGTGCTCAGGACCTCAGACTGGTGTGAAGGTTGACCTTCCAACAGGACAATGACCCTAAGCACACAGCCAAGACAACGCAGGCATGGCTTCGAGGCAAGTCTCTGAATGTCATTGTGGCCCAGCCAGAGCCCGGACTTAAAACTGATCGAACATCTCTGGAGAGACCAGAAAAGCTGTGCAGTGACGCTCCGCATCCCTCTCAAGGTCTGTCAGGTTGATTTGCAGGGAAGAATGTGAGAAACTCTCCATATACAGGTGTGCCTAGCTTGGAGCGTCATACCCAAGAAGACTCGAGGCTGTAATCGCTGCCAAAGGTGCTTCAACAAAGTACTGAGTAAAGGGTCTGAATACTTATGTAAATGTAATATTTATTTTTACATCAATTTGCAAAAAATGTCTAAACCTGTTTTTGCTTTGTCCATATTGTGTGAAGAGTGAAAAAAACTATTTAATCAATATTAGAATAAGGCTGTAACGTAACAGAATGTGTTAGAAGTCAAGGGGTCTGAATACTTTCCGAATGCACTGTAGGTCCGGCCGGCTGGCCAGATAACTGTTCAGATAACCCTGCTCGCTCCTCGCTTTGTGGGTTTTACAGACGCTTCCCACGCCTTGGCAGCAAACCTCATTTAGTTTACTCTGCGTGCACAACCAATGTGGAATTCCAGCGGCGTTTGGAACTACCGATCTGTGGTCAAGAAAGCTGAGTTCATCCCTTCACTTTTTGGCCCTGACGGACACTTGGACTACCCCAGAGAACAGTGCTACTACAGCCGCTTTCTCGTCATCAGACTATGTGTTCTCTCATAGTCTGAGTGCATCTGGTCATTGGCACAGGGCTACTTATTTATCCTAAATGGAGATTCTCTTCTCCCTCTCTCACCTGTATCTCCTCATTTGGATGACAACAGTCAGTTCCATTGATGTTGGTACCCTGTGGTCTCTTATTGTCACGTTGGTATGAAGGATCGGGAGACATTACGATTTCGCCTGCCTAAGAAAAATGATAATGTTTATTTCTTACCCAAATTACGGCATGCTGTGTAAAGGCACGGGGACGAAGACCAAACAAACACTATAGAAAACACAGGGTTGAAACCCAAACAAAAGAGCGAGGAGTACCTCGAATAAATATCACAAGTGCACAATGATTAACACACAGGACGAGACCCGTAATCATCTGCTCAATCCACAATGGCACGAAAGCCAAAACACACAGCACAGGTACTCACACGAACCAACGGACATTGTAACAATAATCGACTGGACACTGGTAAACCAAGGGCACACTTGTACAATTACTAATCACTGGGAATAGGGGCCAGATGTGCGTAATGAAAGTTCCGGGGGGATCCGTGACAATTATGTCTGGTTTAGTGTATCATCATGACTTAACATGAGGCTGAAATGAGAATTGCTTGGACTACTATAGATCTGTTCCAGTTATATTTGTTTTTATAACTGATAATAATCTCATAGATATGCTGTTATTTTCTAGCTCAATGACATCACAGCTAGCCTTTTAACAGCCATCAGCACAAATCATTATGCTGTGGTAGTGAACTATATTAAAGAGCATATGTGGCTTCATTTACAGTTACAATACTGAAGGCCTGGTTGCTCCAGCTCTGCACTAAATGTCATTCAAACGGGGTTGTTTTCTTACTAGCCGGATTAGGTACCCTGTATTCATATACCTAGCAGCTTTATATGTTTAGCATTTGTCTGGATTCTGGAATGAATCCATTTTGATCTGCTTGTCTTGGGCTGTGAGGTTATTGTACAACAACTCCCAAGGAGACTCTTAGACAATAACTGTCACATTACGGATGTTTTTTGTGACATTGCGTTGGAAAATGTATGAATTGAAATTCAATCAAACACAGCTGACACAATACACTAATGTATATTTGAAGGTAAATACATTGCCTTACAATTTTAACCTAGTTCTGGTTTTCACACATGCACATCTCGGAATCGATGTCAGAAAACCCACGAACTACAACAAGGGCTGATAACAGTAGTGTTACATTAATTCCTGTTCTTCTTTTGCTCTGTCCTCTACCACTTCAGAGCCTGTGGTTGTAAGTAAAGTAAACAGGAAGTAACAGACCTAGTGTATATTTAACCCCACACAGCCTTTTTAACGCCATCCGTTCTTATATTATGTATAGATCTCATCTATGAAATCTGGGGGCTTTATCCGGGGCTTGGGTCAGGTGATAGATATAGACACAATGGTTTCCTCACAGTGAGACGAAGGTGTGTCACTATCACACCGTGTGTATCCTGCCTGAAGGGAGGATGTGGCGGGTGGGACTGATAGGCTAGAGGTCCTGTCGTGAGCTCTATGTCTGGAAGATGTTTGCTCTCAGATACTGTCTAATATGACATGTCACAATATGACACATCACAGGTGTTCCCAGGCCAGTTTTGTTAAACACTAAAAAGTCTGTATAACGTGACTATTATTTGGAGCATTGTTACAATGCAAACAATAGTCTTTTTCATGCTAAGGTTATTAGCCAGTGTCCATAGAGGTACTGTCAGAGACAGCCTAGGCCTGTTGGTGTCACCATATGGGACTAAGCCCCTGAGAAGCATCCTGAACTAAAATCCCTAAAGTACTCTGTAAAACAGGCTCACGTAGGGCACTGCCCTGTTGATCTGTTTCACCACAGCTTTCAGCTTAGCGCAACTAGACTGGGGTTTACACACACCCTGCCATTTAACAGTCATGCAAGGCAGTCCAACATGTTTAGTAATGTTTCCACTGCCATGACTCAAGCAAAATACTATGAAAACTCTATGAAACATGTAGAAATATATGTTATGCTACTGCCATAAAGCCTGGCATCAAATAGATTTAAAATAACCCACCAACTGTCTTGTGGTTTTATATCTAAACTCTTTACCAGTCAACCAAAACCACAGAACCCAGAATCAATCTGCAGGCCAGGCAGTCACAGTGATGCAACCATTTGAGACGATGTACAACAGCTGCATGTACCACTCTGGCTTGTATTCTGGCTTGTCCTAGGCTGACTCAGTACTGTGTTAGTAAGGGCTTACTCTGTGCTTTCTGATACCTTTCGTCTCTCAGTGAGAACTGGCCTAACACGCACACATTAAACCCTGATGTATGTGGATTAAACAGCCGCCTACTGGAGATTACTTTTTTAACTGGTGCCTGGTAAGTGATTACAGCCACTCACTGAGGATGGATGGATGGGTGGACTGACACTTGTTTCCTCGTTTCCTTTTCTCCCCCACCTCATCCCCTCTCACTGCCTCTGTGTCAAATAACTTCTGAAGATTCCTGTATTAAAGCCACGTCCTGTAGTTGGCCAAATCTCAAGCAGCCACGTTGGCTGTCTCTGCTGCTGCCGGGTGTGTGTGTTGTTCAATTATGTAAATTCTGAATCTGCTGTGTTGTATCTTGCCCACGTCATGCTCTCTGATATCATAATATGCACACAGCAGCATTTCTAATCTGAGGCTGGTAGGCCTCACACATTCAGATAAAAGCGCAGGGGTTGTTGTTTGTGATGTTTGTCTCCTGGAAATCTGTCTGTGTGTGTGTGTGTGTGTGTGTGTGTGTGTGCACGTGCGTGCGATTATGCGCACTAGCATGCATTTGCACGCTGGATTGTCTGTGTAAAGGCGGCAGTGACTTGGCCTTGTTTTTCGGTGTAAGGAAGATAGTTGAGTTTCCTACTTTTATTGGGTTCCAGTGCCCACCCAGTCATGGCAACCCTGCTTTCTGGCTCTGTGCTGAGGGCAATCTGGGAATGCTGCCTGAGCGGCAGGTGGCACCAGGCCACAGCAAACACATTCCTCCCCCAGGCAGCCCTCGACTGGAGGAAAGGCTGGTGCTGGCCACAGCCCGCTCTGCTCTGCTCTGCCAGAGGAACTTTGCATTGATCAACATCTTGTAGCCTACATCCTGGGTTATGTGGAGATTTAAGGAAGTTCCTGATTCAAAGCGTTAAGGCTGTGTCCATGCTGTTGCTTTCATGACCTAAACAGAAGAGATTGAGTCAACACGCTTGTGACAGTCAAGTTTATTTTGTATGCTTGCCCACTTTATTTTGTTTGTGCTTCTAAAAGTGATATTGATGCAGAGGGACAATGAAATGTTTACAGGAAAAATGTTTGACATATTTTCTAATCCCTGTTCAGGAGACATGCAGGACTATAACTACCAGAAGCCCACTTCCTGTTCCTGTCAGGCTAGGCCAGATAGGCACTCTCCTCTATGGGCTACATTCCAATATCCATTCTAGCGTTTCACTTAGAATGCCCAATACATTACTTCATTCACATAGTAAGCTAGTACCGATATTGGAACAGAAGCCTGGGTTCTGTCCTCAGTCTATGTTTCTGGCTCTTGCGACTGACACTGACAGAGTCCAGCTCTACTTACTGTTACTGACACTGATATTATTACATTTAACAGATACAAGTAGCTATCCTTGATAGTGTCGCACCAACTCCCTCTCTCCAGCACTCAAGGTCACCAGTCTACTAACCACTGGCCCTGGCAACCATCATTATGCACACCTGCTCCACATCATTATGCACACCTGCTCCACATCATTATGCACACCTGGACTTAATCATCACCTTGATTACCTTCCCTTTATTTAGCCCTCAGTAGCCTCAGTCATCAGGCAGTATTGGTTTGTTTTCATGTTCATTACGCAGCCCCTGTTTTGGTCATTTGCCTTGCATCCTTGTTATTAAACTCTTCTACTGCACCTGCTTCCTGACTCCCTGCCTATACGTGACAGAATACAACCTCACAATATGGAAGCAACAGAGGAGAAAACCATCTTCCAGAAGGTCCAAGAACAGGGTCATCTACTCCACCAACACCAGCTGGCGCAACTGTGTACGGCCATGGAGGATGTCCTCCGCATTCTCCACCGCCTCGACACCACCAGCGAGGCTCCCCAGATCCCTTTCAGAGGGCTTCCGACCACGGGTCGTCACAGTGAGCCAGTCTGCCAGCCTACCCAGCCGTCCGCCCAGGTCAGAGATGCCCTACTGTCCCTTTCAGAGAAGTATGACGGTACTTCATTGAAATGCCATGGCTTCCTACTCCAGTGCTCCCTCTATTTCGCTCCACCACCGAGAGGTCCAAGATTGCCACGGTCATTTCCCTGATGACCGGGCAGGGGTTGAAGTGGGCTACGGCTGTCTGGGAGAGAGGAGAGGAGGCGCTAGGTTCCTATGAGAGGTTCATGGCTCTGTTCAGGGCGGTCTTCGACCATCCACAAGAGGGCGGAGAGGGAGTTGAGTGACTACTCCAACTGCGGTAGGGTGCTCAGACCACTGAGGAGTAGGCCCTCACCTTTTGGACTGTGGCAGCCTCCAGAGAATTGAATGAGCACCCTATTCTGAAGAGAACTGCACGAGGAGGTTGGTGAGCCAGGACAACAACCTTTCCCTGATGTGCTCATCGCGATGGCCATCCGCCTGGACAACCTTCTTTGGGGGCGCCGGCGCTTCTATCGCCCCTCACCCTCTGCCTTTGGCCTTCCTGGGGCAGAGTCTGAACCTATAGAGATACACATCTCTCCGCGGCAGAGTGACGTCACCTGAGACAGCTGGGCCTGTGTCCCTGTTGTGGCCAGCAGGAGCACTGGCTCCCAACCCTAAGTCCACTGAGGCAGATGGACGGCCCTGTGATCATCCGTCTCCCAGGGTAGGCGTGAGTATTCCTTCATCGTTTTCCGCTAAACCCTCCCTGGTTTCCATTTCACTGGTTGGCTATCTCTCAGTTGTTGTCTCTATGGCTCCAATGGACTCCGGTGCTACAGGGAATTTTATCGACCAGGCCCTCGTCTCCTCCCTGAACATCACCATGTACCCGCTCTCCTCTCCTTTCCCGGTCCAAGCCTTGGATAAATGACCATTGGGATCCGGCACTATCACGCACATTACAGCACCACTCACCCTCATTGTGGGAACCTTGTACCAGGAAAGCCTTCCCTTCCTCATCACCACGGTTACCTTACACAAAGTCATCCTGAGGCACTGTTCCAGCAGGTCTTCTGGCACTATGGCCTTCTGGAGGGCATCATCTCCGACCGTGGCCCCCAATTCACGTCACGGGTATGGAAAGCCTTCATGGAGAAACTGGGGGTCACGGTCAGCCTCACTTCCGGTTACTAGCCTCAGTCTAATGGGCAGGTGGAGAGGATGAACCAGGAGCTGGTTAGGTTCCTGAGGAGTCACTGCCAGAACTAGCAAGAGTACTGGGCCCGATTCCTTCCCTGGGTGGAATACGCCCAGAATTGATTGTGTCACTCCTCCACAGGGCTGACTCCCTTCCAGTGTGTTCTGGGTTATCATCCAGCCCTGGCTCCGTGGATCCGAGCCATTACTGAACATCAACTCAATTTCCAGTTTCATAGCAAAGGTTCTGAATACTTATGTAAATAAGGTATTTATTTTTTTATAAATTTGAAATACCTGTTTTGCTTTGTCATTTTGGGGTATTGTGTGTAGATTGAGGACTTTTTTTATTTAATACATTTTAGAATAAGGCTGTAATGTAACAAAATGTGGAAAAAGTCAAGGGGTCTGAATACTTTCAAAAGCACTGTCAATGAGTGTCCTGTGACCTTACTGACCTCTATTTGCCAAATGTGTTAAAGAGACACTATGGTGAAAAATTAGATAAATGTGCTTTTATATGGTGTCCCTGGATATTATACAGAGGATTAACATGTACTGTAGGGGCCAACTCTTTCTGATCTGGATATTTTCTCCCTTTCCCCCTTTCGCTGGGTGTGCTACCAGTTCCCCAGGTAACGCGGCTACCAGTACATCATGGAGTGCGACTGTCATGTTGGAGAGTACAAACACTGCATCCAGCAGTGAAAGTTTCCACAGCCTTCTCCTTCTTTCACCCCTCCTCCTCTTATCCCTCCTCCACTCTATCATTCCATGCTTCTGGTGCTTCACAGCGACAAATATGTTTACAGCACTTCTGTTTTGTTCCATTGCAGAAAGAAGAAAAACAAGAGAATAAGAAAGAAAAATAAAAGTGACGGAAACGCCCCACAGCAAGCGGAGTGAAGGGTCTTGTTTGGTGTGGTGGTACAAGCCAGGCTTTGATGCTGTTCTTCAGTGTTGTCACGGGGAATTCACAGCCACAGTGATCAATAAAGAGAAAATGAGCAACAACAATAAACAGTGATACAAGAGTCTGGTATTAACCTGCTCTGGGATCAATAGTCTATACTTGTATTAACAGTTTTTTTTCTCTCTACTAGTATATTTTCTCAGTAGTCCTAGCTCCTGGAACAAACACTTTCAAACCTTGGATATAATAAATATAGGAAACATAAATATTAAGTGTCTACTAAGTGTACCTTGATACCAAAAGCAAACTATATTACACCATATAGCACACAAATATAAACCACAGAAATCTAAACTATTTTAGCAATAATGCAAAAGAAAATACAAAGCTTCAATCATGAGTGAAATACTTTGTGTAAAGTAAAATGTTTCAATTTAACCCAGCTTTATTGAGACATCACGAACTGTTTATCCAACACTGCCTCTCTTAGGCAACACTAAACGCCAGTCTGTCTCAATTCAGTACCATTCTCCATCTGAAATATTGACCATTATAGGGCAAATCGTGCCTAAATGCATGGTATCGCTCAGGTTTATCCAATGCAATTTGGTAGCTAATAGCCAATACTGTATGAGGAATATGTTGGGAAATTGAGACTATGGAAATATTGAGACAACAATGGGAATTTACAACCTACCAAGTTGAATAAATATTTATACAACGCATTGCACTTTAAAAAAATGTTATTTTGTATATTACAATACCGACTAATATTTACAGATATAAATGTACAGAACTAAAATACACTATAGTACTATACTCAAACGATGATATATTCGGCAAACCACCTTAAAAAGAGGCTCCTCCTCAAGGAGAGTGACGTAAAAGCAAAGCCCCGCCCCTTTGAAAGCTTAACGGGATGTTGAATGCATCCAGTCTGGGTTAGCTAGCTAGCAAAATTGATTTTTTATGTAACAAGAGTGGATGTTCAAGAGGTAAGAGAGTCGGAAACATGGCAACATATTTGCGGGAGCATCGACATACAGCGCCGAAACTGTGTGTCTCACTTTTCGTCTTCCTCCTTTTTGTTGTTGTCCCCATCACGGCTCTGAGCGTCGGCGAGGCGAGGCTTGTCAGAAGCAACACCGCAGCGAAAGAGGTAGAAGACTATACAAAATACTACAATTATGTGCAAATGACCCGGCTACTGAAGTTCATGGCCTTGAAATACCCTCACATCGCCAACCTGTCCAGTATAGGCCAGTCCGTGCAGGGCAGGGAGTTGTGGGTTATGCGAATCACAAAGGACCCCAACGCTGACGTACCGGGAAAACCCAAATGTAAATACGTGGGGAACATGCACGGGGACGAAACTATCTCGAGGCAAGTATTGGTTTACCTTGTGGAATACCTATTGACGAGGTATGGAGAGGACCCGCGTATCACGGAGTTGGTGACGAGGACGGATATTTACATTATGCCCAGTATGAACCCAGACGGGTTCGAGATGTCCAGGGAGGGGGACTGCAGTGGCGGCGCAGTGGGTCGTTCCAACGCCAGGAACATGGACCTCAACCGAAGTTTTCCTGACCAGTTTGACAAAATCAACATCCAGCAAGAGGATATTCCCGAGGTTACAGCTGTCATTAAATGGATCCTGGAGAAAAAGTATTTATTTCTCTTTTCTATTTACATAGACCTACATACACCATGGTTTGTTTAGTTTACAATGTTTATAACCAAATTCAAATGGTGAGATGGGGCTCAACGTTATGGGCTACACCAGGGGTAGGCAACCCGTTTCCTCGAGTGGCCCAGGTACTACAGAATTTTGTTATGACAGCTGACCAACTGAGATAATTGCCTTAATTCAACACATCACACACCTGATCCTCCAGGTCAGTTAAATAAAAAATATGAAGTGGCTGCAGCACTCCAGGAGCCTAGGCTACACAGACATCCCTTACTGCAAATAAAATTATAACTGCTAAAACCAAGGACTTTACTGGTAGCCTGCATCTATCATTGTTCCTATTGTTCTGAAGCACCTCCTCATGGACCCTAAATACCCCCTTCCTCCCTCTTTATTTATTAGATTTATTTAACTAGGCAAGTCAGAAGGACCCCTGAAGGATCTATCCATTTACCTAGGGGTCCACTGTTGCCAGCTAACAGTTGTGAATTCCCTCGATCAACATCAGACTCTAATAGGCCAACATAGGTAGGTTTTTGGCACTACTGCAGGATATGTTGCTGTTACCGTTATAGTCCCATCTGGTGTGCAGAACCTCCTGCATGGACAGGAAATCACTGTGTTATCTATTGGAACACAATAGACCAAATCAAATTATTTGTCACATGTGCCAATTACAGCAACTTTTACAGCAACTTTTTACTGTGAAATGCTTACTTACGAGCCCCCAACTATTATTAATAAATAATAATAATAATAATAATAAGTTAAATAAAGAAAATTATTCATTATTAATAAAAAATATAATATATTTGACTAGGCAAGTCAGTTAAGAACAAATTCTTATTTTCAATGACGGCCTAGGAACAGTGGGTTAACTGCCTTGTTCAGGGGCAGAACGACAGATTTTTTTTTTTACCTTGTCAGCTCAGGGATTTGATCTTACAACCTTTCGGTTACTAGTCCAACTCTCTAACCACTAGGCTACCTGTCGCCCCGTAAGTTAAATAAAGGAAAAATAGTAACACAATAGTGAGGCTATATACAAGGGGGTACTGGTACTGAGTCAATGTGCAGGGGTATGGGGTCGTTGAGGTAATATGTACATGTAGGTAGGGGAAAAGTGACTATACAGAGATAATAAACAGAGTGTAGCAGCAACGTGTGTGAAGGAATGCTAATGTGTGTGTGTGTGTGTGTGTGTTGGAGTGTCAGTGTGGTATATGTGAATGTGTGGTTAGAGTGCAGTGAGGAGTGTACATCGAGCCTGTGCAAAAAATTATAATAAGGGGGCCAATGCAAATAGTCTGTGTAGTCATTTGATTAACTGTTCAGCAGTCTTATGGCTTGGGGGTAGAAGCTGTTAAGGAGCCTTTTCGTCCCAGACTTAGCACTCCGGTACCACTTGCCGTGCGGTAGCAGAGAGAACAGTCTATGACTTGGGTGGCTGGACTCTTTGCCAATTTTTAGGGCCTTCCTCTGACACCGCCTGGTATAGAGGTCCTAGATGATAGGGAGCTCGGCCCCAGTGACGTACTGGGCCGTATACACTACCCTCTGTAGCGCCTTGTGGTCGGATACCGAGCAGTTGCCATACCAAGTGGTGACGCAACTAGTCAGGATGCTCTTGATGGTGCAGCTGTAGAACTTTTTGAGGATCTGAGGACCCATGACAAATCTTTTCAGCCTCCTGAGGGGGAATAAGCGTTGTCGTGCCCTCTTCACGACTGTCGTGGTGTGTTTGGACCTTAGCGATGTGGACACCAAGGAACTTGAAGCTATCGATCTGCTCCACTATAGCCCCGATGATGTGAATGTGGGCGTGCTCGTGTGTGTACTTCAGCTCAGCCTCGGATAGTTAAAGGTTTCCCCCCTTTCCCTTCCCCCTGCTACAGACAGGCAGACGGTAGATACTAGGCCTACTATATATCCCCTGCCTCCTGATAACATTGTGTTGTTGTTATGTCCCTCCAGGTTTGTCCTGTCAGGGAACCTGCATGGTGGCACTGTGGTGGCCAGCTACCCGTTTGATGACTCGGCCTCCCACATAATGCAGGGTCACTACAGCCGCTCTGTGGATGACAACCTGTTTAAACACCTGGCGCTGACCTACGCCAAGAACCACCCCGTCATGAGGACCGGGGAGCCTAAGTGCCCAGATACCCCTGACGAGACTTTCGAGGATGGCATCGTCAACGGAGCAAAATGGTACGATGTACCCGGTAAGACTTTTTCCTCCTTAACTATCAGACCACTGATTATGCTTTTTGGGGAGCAAAGGTCATGTTCTTTTTCCTTCTTAGTTTGTTGAAAAAGAGTATCATTCACACACAAAGTAGCCTAGACCAGCTCCAGTATCTTCCTTTTGTGATTTCTAATGTATTTTTTTCTCTTCTTCATAATTTGTTTCATTTTCATTTCTTGACAAAATATCTTCACCTGCTTTTTTTGAATGTTTCCCTCATTATCCCACCTCACCTCTCTCAGAACAATCACACATTATTGTTGAAACAGAAAGCGGAGTCCTGCGTTGCCATGACGATTAAGTCAATTGGGGTCTATTTTAAAATGTTCTCTTCTCAGAGACTGACGACATCATGTGGTATATTTACCTCTCAGGCGTTCATAATCAGCTGGATATCAGGTTTTACTCAGCTCAGTGGTGTATGAGTTCATGGAGGCACCTTGAAATGAATATTGAATGGCATGTAGGCCTATAGTAAGGGAATAAAGGATATATGTTAACATGTAAAGTGTGGGCTTTCACTGCCATGGTACAGGCTTACTTTTTGTCATTGGGACAAAGCCCAATGTGTGATGTCTAGGCTACGGGTTGCCATGAAAAGGGGTTCTTTAATTAGTGTGGTGGTTTCCTCTGTCTTTGCTACTGTACATTTCCCATGGCCCAATTTTCTCAGAATATATTTCCCTCGACTCATTTTAGATCTATTTGAGAACCAAACCAGCAGCGCCACAGCTGTGATTGTCTGTCTAGTCTTGATTTAAAACCCCACTAATTAGGCTATTGAATCAGAGTACGACTTTGAACATACAGGTGTTCCATTGCGCTGACTTCACTATCTAGCAGAGCAGCTGTGGCAGGGGACAACAGACCCAGCTAGCTAGTATTGTATTATTCACCCCTGCAGGACAGACCTGCTCTCTGTTCTCTCTTCACAGAAAGCCTGACTGGTCTCAGGTTATCCTATCCGTCTTTTACAAGGTGTGTGTGTGTGTGTGTGTGTGTGTGTCCATGCAGCTTGCTGTCCCCCCACTACCCTCCTTCATGTTCAGGAATACCAGTGTCTGTGTTCACCAGGCAGTAACCGGACCCCCAGTCTCTGTTGTGCTGTGTGGCTCCTGGCAGGTCAGGTCAGGGGTTTGGAAAGAGAGCCAGACGAGGGGCGATGAGATGATACTCTAATCTGAGTCTGAAGGTTTCAGGTGACCGTCAAGGCTTTTCCTGTATAGACATGTGGTGTCATCACCCTGTGTGTATTTGTGTGTAGGGGTTGTATATTCTCAGCTATTCCTCAATAATCCCTGAATCTACTCTAACAGACTGCCTCTGCTTCAGTTGTAAATTATGACTTGGCAGAAGACTAATTCTGGTTTCTTCATTACTCACCTGAATCTAAATTGACTGCCTCTGTGGTTAATGGAGACTGCAGGAGGTCTGTGCATCAGAGGAAATCTGTCTTTTATAAGCACTACCAAAGGAACAGCAGAGGTGTCATTTAAAGATGAAACTAGGAGGTGTAAAGTTTAGGTGTCTTAACAAGTCATGAAATATGACTCAATTCTCTGATGGAATTTGAGAGTAGACTTACACAATGCTCAATGAGGAAATGACAGGAGTGAAATGTACCCAATGATATCGTAGGATCTTATTAGAACATTACAAATGTGAGTTTAGAATCTAGATAATTGTCATTATCCAAGAGCTGACTGTTGAGAGAGCGAATGATGGGGAGGGAGAGGGGTAGAGAAAATAGGGAGGAAGGGAAAGTTTGGGGTGACTTGGATAATTGCAATAGTGACTGATAACCTTTTGACAAGCTTTTTTTGTAGACCTAGTTTATCTTTTTCCTCTATGCCAGAGGTGGCAAATTCATTCCATGGAGGGCCTAGTGCAGCGTTTCCCAAACTCGGCCTTGGGACACCAAAGGGTGCATGTTTTGGTTTTTGCCCTAACACTATTCAGCTGATTCAGATGATCAAAGCTTGATAATTAGTTGATTATTTGAGTAAGCTGTGTAGTACTAGGGTAAAAACCAAAACGTGCACCCCTTTGGGTCCCAAGGCCCAGGTTTGGGGAAACGCTGGCCTAGTGTCTGCTGGCGAGGGGAGTTCCTATTCTAATCAGTGACATTAATTCATCAATCAAGTACAAGGGAGGAGCAAAACCTGCAGACACTTGGCCTTCTGTGGAATGAGTTTGACTCGTGCTATTGTCTACTGTATTTGACATACCCGTAGTTTACACAGGGATATAGGCTACTCCTAGAGAAAAAGCCTTGAATCAACTGGATGTACACTGAGTGTACAAAACAGTAACAACACCTGCTCTTTCCATGACCTAGACTGACCAGGTGAAAGCTATGATCACTTATTGATGTCACTTGTTAAGAATTTTAAGCCTTGAGACAATTGAGACATGGATTGGGTATGTGTGCCATTCAGAGGGAGAATGGGCAAGACAAAATATTTAAGTGCCTTTGGTAGTAGGTGCCAGGCGCACAGGTTTGTGTCAAGAACTGCAACGCTGCTGTGTTTTTCACGCTCAACAATTTCCCGTCTGTACCAATAATGGTCCACCACCCAATGGATATCTAGCCAACTTCACACAGCAGTGGGAAACATGGGCCAGCATCCCTGTGGAACGCTTTTGACACCTTGTAGAATCCATGCCCCGACAAATTGATGAACTGATAATTCATGAAGTTTATAAACTACTTGGGCCTGTAGTCTATTTATAGACAAAATAATTTTAACTAGCCTAGTCCTTTTACTCACCAGCAATACCCAGTGCTCTGTTTCTGACTGTTCATACTTGGATGACAACAGTCAGTTCTGTTGTTCTTGGCACCCTGTGGAATCTTTATGTGCGGTTTAGTGTTTGTTATTTAACATGAGGCTGAAATGAGAACCACTGGACCTACTATTAGGGATGTAAGGATTCACCTGTACGCATCGGTCACCCATTCAAATAGTTAAGATCGGAGTGGATCGGTCCACGGGACCCCAAACCGATCCAAATGTTGATACTCGGTCAGAAAAACGTTACGAATCATTGGTTCACTATTTTTTTGTTGCTCATATTACTTTCTTTCTACCTTCTAAAAATACCTAATCTTTTGTGACAACTGATCTACAAGTCATTTTGCATTCCGAACAACCCCAGGCCATATCAGTAGCCTAGTCAAACTGAGCACTGTGCCCTGCTTCATGTGTTGACCAAAGAGAGGTATGCGGCTTATTCCTGATCTTGCACATCTGCGTAGCACCTTCATCATTCAAATGCCTGTAAAATGGCTTGTGCAATATTAGGCTTTATTATTGATTTGATAAGTTATCAAATGCGCTGTTGTTACCAGAATATAAGTAAGCCACCAGAGACACAACTCATATGGCTATAGCTTACCTGCTGAACATGGCTTACATTAGATTTGATTTTGATCAGGTTCACCATCAGCTATAGTTTTGGTTGTTTTGCTTTATACGATCACTATATATGGTCATTTTTAGATATACAGGGTAAAGATGATCATTTCAAAATGATGACAGCCATCATCACTTTTGCGAGCGAAGCAGCACTGCATGGTCAAAAAAGGGAGGAGCTTACTCCATAACTTCCAAACGGTCAAAACCATTTCAGTTTGAGACTGGGTGAAATCCAAAGTTATGCTATATATTCATTGGTTATGTCATGGCTAATTTTGTAAAGATAAATATTGATACATTACTAGCTCAAACAATTTTAATCTGGAAAAATGAGAAATGGATGATCCAAAGTGGGGTTAAAAAAAACAACATACATTGCCTCCCCCTAATCTAATAGTGGGGAGGTAGATGCCCACTAGGATCCCTTATGGCTCAGGTGACTACATACACCATCACACATACATCAGACCAGGGACGCAACGTTCACTGGGGACGGGGGGGACACCCCCCACATTCTGAAATTGCATTTTTGTCCCCCCCAGTTTTATCATTGGAATGTGATACAAAACGAGACAACAATGTGCTTTAGGACCATGCGGACGCCTCCGAGTGTCAGGTAGGCTGTTTGGAGTATTTATCTGACTGGATAAAAAACAAAAGTTATGTCCTCCCAACTTCTAAAACCAAAGTTGCGCCCCTGCATTAAACAGACCAGACAGCAGCGCAGACAGTTCCAGCTCAGAGGCCCAGCTCATGAGTTCTATCAGCAGCAGATTTAAATTTAGTATGGAAAATGAATGTTTATTGACTAAATGTTAGTGCACCGAATCGCATTGATTTGTTTATCGAATCGCATCGAATCATTTCAAACTAAAACGTTTCGTATCGGAGCCATGATACATATGACTCATCATGAAAGGGAAAGATGCACATCCCTACCTACTATAGGTCAGGTATATTTGTTGAGTAAGGCAATCGTTCACTGTGGTTTGGGTGGAAAGCCTATACAAACAGTATTGCAGGGTTGGTAGGCCTAATGCTACAAACAGGCATCACTGCAAACAGACAGAGAACAACAGACATGGTGATTGTAGTGATGACAAGGCTAGTTCTGGGGAATTTCTCTGTTTAAAAGTCTATTGCCATGAGACTCCCACTTGTCTTGTCGAAGGTATGTCCTCTTATGATTATCAGTCAGTCAGTGATCTACTTGTCTTTGGCTGTGAGGTTAATGTAGGGCAATTCCACGGTAACGGAATTGTGTTGAGACTCAGAGTTTTCACTTAAAATGTATGCCAAACAAAAAACATTGGTTTCAAAGTTCAACAAACCATACAACTCTATGCATAAGGACTTTAAAAAAATTGTACACAGAATATTTTACAAAAACATATTTACTGGAAGATTGCATAGTTGGGTATTCTACACATTGGCTATTATTTGAATGAGCTCTGCCAAAACAGGCAGACAGGTATTCAGTTACTGTTCGAATGAATGTTGGAATGGGCAAATTGAGTGACCTTAGCAACTTTGAGCATGGTATGCTCTGGTGCCAGGTGGCCCTGTTCCAGTATCTCAGAAACGCCCGGCCTCCTGGGCTTTTCACGCACAACAGTGTCAAGGGTTTACCAAGGATGGTGCAACAAACAAAAAACATCCAGTCAGTGGCAGTCCTGTGGGCAAAAAAACTGCTTGTTGATGAGATGTCGAAGGAAAATGGCAAGAATCGTGCCAGCTAACAGGTGGGCCACAAACAAGCAATTAACGGCTCTGTACAACAGTGGTGTGCATAACGGCATCTCGGAACGCACAACTTGTCGGTCCTTGTCACAGATGGGCTATTGCAGCAGGTGACCATGTCTAGTTCCACTCCTATCAGCTAAAAACAAGAAGAAGCGGCTCCAGTGGACATTTGATCACCAATACTGGACATTTGAGGAGTGGAAACACATTGCCTGGTCTGACAAATCCTGGTTCCTGTTGCGTCATGCTGATGGCAGAGTCAGGATTTGGCGTAAGCAGCATGAGCCCCTGGCCTCATCCTGCCTGTTGTCAACTGTACAGGCTGGTGGTGGTGGTGTAATAGCGTGGGGAATGTTTTTTCATGACACGTTAGGTCCCTTGATACCAATTGGGCAATGTTTCCATGCCCTGAAGAATTCAGGCAGTTCTGGTCGGCAAAAGGGGTCCGATCCGGTACTAGCGATTTATCTACAGATAATATTTTCATAATTTAAATCAAGAGGTTGAATACCTACTGTTCCTGCAGTGAGGAGTGGTGAGAGACCCTCATTCTGGTCCAAAATATGATAAAACAGATTGAAGGTTATAAAATCTAATGATACCTAGTATTATTAAAGATATTGACATAAGCCTACTGATTTAATCAACGTGTCAAATGGAGTAGTCAATTGTTGCTTTCTGTATAGCAATGCCCATGTTTAACACGTGCTTCATTCTTCAGTCATAGCTGTAGGTCTATTAATGGACTTTGCACCCCCACTTTTATACAATCTGGCGGGGGGTTTGGGGGTCATACCACTGAATGTTTGCATTTTTAAAATAATTTTTCTGCATTTCTATGTTGTTTCTCAAACTGTAAATATGACTTTATTCTCAAGAGAAGACAAGTTTAATGTTAAAGATTATCTTACTTAAAAAATGGTCCTGATCATATAGGGCTAGGCCTAGGCCATATCCAAAACAACTAAGAACACACTGAATTCATACATTTTCATTTTTATTGTGAAGTCATGTATTTCTACTCCAACTCATTTGACTAATCTGGGAGGTGAAGTTGTTAAAGTATTAAATCATTTGGTGTATTTCGGATGGACTCAAGGCATTAGAATGTACCAGAGGCCACCAAAATAGAGCTCGTTCTGCAAAGTAGCCAGCCAAAACTCCCTGGCTGGCTACTTTTTCTATTTGGCTGGCTACTCCATGTAGTTAGGAAAAAACACTGGATGAGGGTGTGTCACTCACTGTGTATAGCCTATCCCAGGGGAGAATGACTGCCCCCTCTCATTGAAGCCACAGAAGTTCAAGGCTGACCACGGTACTGCAGGTATTGTTAGCAGAAAACAGGACCCCCATTATAGTGAATGGAAAAATGGCAATCTTCATGGTTAATGTTTGTGTAAATTGAAAAGTGTTTAGAAGACAATCATGGCATCAATAATAGCTTCTAATACAGCAGATGTATGTACTTGAACCGATTATTTTAAAATGGCACACAGTAAAAATGATAAGGAGAATTTAGTTACTAATGGAAGCCTACAGTACCCGGGTCGGTCCTACAACTCGGGTTACTCAATGAGAGGGGTCAGCCTGCAACTTCATTTCCTGGAGTAGCTCAGACGGCGCATGTTATGTCAAGATGTGACGTCATCTTAACCGACTTCATTTGGCTTGAATTCGCTATTGAGTCTGCACATAGGAATAAATGGTGTCATGTGACTGATGGCTTTGTCCAGTCATACTGTGTGTATATACAGTCATTGGTGTATCCTGCCTGGAGGGAGGATGTGGAGGGTGGGGCTGATAGGCCTGAGGTCCTGTCGTGAGCTCTATGTCTGGAGGATGTTTGCTCTCTGATATTGTCTAATATGACATGTCATATTATACACATCACGGGTGCTGCCGGGCAAATCATTAAACACAAAAAAGTCACTGAGATTACTCTTATTTGGAGCATTGTTACAATGCAAACGATAGTCTTTTTCATGCTAAGGTTATTAGCCAGTGTCCATAGAGGTACTGTCAGAGACAGCCTAGGCCTGTTGGTGTCACCATATGGGACTAAGCCCCTGAGAAGCATCCTGAACTAACATCCCTAAAGTACTCTGTAAAACAGGCTCACGTAGGGCACTGCCCTGTTGATCTGTTTCACCACAGCTGTCAGCTTAGCACAACTAGACTGGGGTTTACACACACCCTGCCATTTAAGTCATGCAAGGCAGTCCAACATGTTTAGTAATGTTTCCACTGCCATGACTCAAGCAAAATACTATGAAAACTCTATGAAACATGTAGAAATATATGTTATGCTACTGCCATAAAGCCTGGCATCAAATAGATTTAAAATAACCCACCAACTGTCTTGTGGTTTTATATCTAAACTCTTTACCAGTCAACCAAAACCACAGAACCCAGAATCAATCTGCAGGCTAGGCAGTCACAGTGATGCAGCCATTTGAGACGATGTACAACAGCTGCATGTACCACTCTGGCTTGTATTCTGGCTTGTCCTAGGCTGACTCAGTACTGTGTTAGTAAGGGCTTACTCTGTGCTTTCTGATACCTTTCGTCTCTCAGTGAGAACTGGCCTAACACGCACACATTAAACCCTGATGTATGTGGATTAAACAGCCGCCTTACTGGAGATTACTTTTTTAACTGGTGCCTGGTAAGTTAGTCACTCACTGATGATGGATGGATACCCGCTTCCTCTCGCTTCCGTTTCTCCCCCTCTCCCTGTCTGTTCCAAATACTTCCTGAAGATTCCTGTACTAGAGACACGTCCTGTAGTTGGCTAAATCACTAGCAGCCACTATCCGTCTCTGCTGTGTGTGTGTCATTTTGATTATGAAAATTCTGGATCTGCTGTGTTGTCTTGCCCACACATGCTGTCTATCATATGCACACAACAAAAGTTCTAACCTGAGGCTGGTAGGCTCTTTTCAGATGAAAGAGCTGGCCTTGTTGTTTGTGCCGTTTGTCTTGTGGGTGGGTGTGTGCGTGCGCGTGGTTATGCGCACTAGCATGAATTTGCAAGCTGGATTGTGTCTGTGTAGAGGCGGCAGAGTGACTTGGCCTTGTTTTGTTTGTGTGTGAGGAAGAGGGTTGAGTTTCCTACTTTTATCGGGTTCCGTTAGCCAATAATAGTCGGCTTTTGGACATTTTTTTTTTTTATTTAAAAAAATAAAATTAAAAAAATACATACATACATACATACATACATACATACATACATACATACATACATACATACATACATACATACATACATACATACATACATACATACATACAGTGCATTACGGAAAGTATTCAGACTCCTTCCCTTTTCCCACATTTTATGTATTAAATAAAAAAAATTCCTCATCAATCTACACACAATACCCCATAATGACAAAGTGAAAACAGGTTTCCAGGAATTTTAGCAAATCTATTAAAAATAAAAAACAAATACCTTAGTGCCTTCGGAAAGTATTCAGACCCCTTGACTTTTTCCACATTTTGTTACGTTACGGCCTTATTCTAAAATGGATTTAAAAAATAAAATAATCCTCAGCAATCTATACACAATACCTCATAATGACAAAGCGAAAACAGGGTTTTTGACATTTCTGAAAATGTATACATTTAAAAAAAAAAAAACCGTATTTACATAATTATTCAAACCCTTTTGCTATGAGAGTTGAAGTTGAGCTCAGGTGCATCCAGTTTCCATTGATCATCCTTGAGATGTTTAAACAACTTGATTGTAGTCCACCTGGTAAATTAAATTGATTGCACATGATTTGGAAAGGCACACATCTGTCTATGTAAGGTCCCACAGGTGACAGTGCATGTCAGAGCAAAAACCAAGCCATGATGTCGAAGGAATTCTCCTTAGAGCTCTGAGACAGGATTGTGTCGAGGCACAGATCTGGGGAAGGGTACCAAAAAATGTCTGCAGTATTCAAGGTCCTCAAGAACACAGTGGCCTCCATCATTCTTAAATGGAAGAAGTTTGGAACCAAGATTCTTCCTAGAGCTGGCCGCCCGGCCAAACTGAGCAATCCGGGGAGAAGGGCCTTGGTCAGAGAGGTGATCAAGAACCCAATAGTCACTCTGACAGAGCTCTAGTTCCTCTGGAGATGGGGAAAACCATCCAAAAGGACAACCATCTCTGCAGATCTCTACCAATCAGGCGTTAATGTTAGTTGCTAATGTTAGTTGTATGTAAACATTTTTTTTTAAATCGAAAAGCCGATTTCAAATAAAATTGGTGCCGGCCAATTGTCTGGGAGAAGACAAAATCACATTGCGAAATAATGCTTTTTAGCTTATTCATTGATTTGAAATACCAGTCGATGGAAATGGTCATGCTTATCGGTCTATAGGTTACTTTGCATAATTTAGTGGAATTAAATTGCCACGTGTGTACAGTATATTCGTTATGTACAGTGCCTTCGGAAAGTATTCAGACCCCTTGACTTTTTCCACATTTTGATACAGCTTTATTCTAAAATTGATTCAATTGTTTTTTTCCTTTTATCAGTCTACACACAATTGTTTTTGCAAATTTAGATCCTGTTTCAGACAATTCCTTCGGCCTCATGGCTTGGTTTTTGCTCTGACATGCACTGTCACCTGTGGGACCTTATATAGACAGGTGTGTGCCTTTCCAAATCATGTCCAATCAATTGAATTTACCGCAGGTGGACTGCAATCAAGTTGTAGAAACATCTCAAGGATGATCAAAGGAAACACGATGCACCTGAGCTCAATTTCGAGTCTGATAGCAAGGGGCCTGAAGATTTATGTAAATAAGCTATTTCAGTTGTATTTTTTTTATACATTTGCAAAAATGTCTAAACCTGTTTTTGCTTTGTCATTATGGTGTATTGTGTGTCGATGAGGAAATACATGAATTTAATACATTTTAGAATAAGGCTGTAACGTAACAAAATGTGGAAAAAGGCAAGGGGTCTGAATACTTTCCAAATGCACTGTATCTTATTTATCACACGTGCAAAGCACAGAGAGATACAAAGCCTTTGAGCAGAAAATCTGTCAGACATCGCGAGAGCTGCTTATACAGCATCTCAAACTGCAAATGCATAGGCAACGGGAGGCAGGCTTCATCAGCGCGTCACACACCTATGCATTTTGAAAACGTATTTTGAATTGATTAAAACCTGAAAGTTTAGCACATGAGGTATGTTATACCTTCCTTCAAAGTAAGCTATCCACAATCTGACCATGTCCGTGGAGGCAATTATTCTACATCAACTTTCTTTCATTGTCCAGTTGCTAAAGGCGTAATCGTAGTCATATTAGCAACACATGCTAGTTGTTGCATATCAGATCTCCCCACTTTCTAAATTTCGAACGGATATTTTCATCTCTGTCACATGAAGGCGCTCGCATGTGCAGTGCACTTTTGACGACAGTTTTCCCGCTAATTGCATTATGGTTCGAACATTTTCACTACTGCCTTGTGCGCATTGCTGTGCTTATAATGTATAGAAATAGTTCATCAAAATGTTAAGCTAAATGTTATCTGTTGCATCAGACTCAATGCTTTTTAACTTGCTTTTATGTAGCCTATGCTTACTGGTTGTATGAATTTGCGATCAATTGTCCCAGAGTCTGTTTGGAATAGGCTATTTCTTTCTCGACAAGCTGACCAATAGAATAGGCCTAGGTCAACTTTTCTACTATGGGGACTATGGTAGATTGACATAGGCTAGTGATTTTGCTGTTCCTTACTCATCTTGTTGGCTGAGGAAAAGTCAATGTGAACAGTTATTCTAACATCTTAAAAGTGTGTATCATATTTCAATAAGATGGACCACACATTGTTGCATCCAGGTCTTGCATGGTCTAGTATGTTTCTCAAATGTCCGGTAAATTTTAAAAGCTGCCAGTCAAATTTCCGGCACCCTTATTTGGTTACAGCGCCCAGTCATGGCAACCCTCCAGAGGCCTACTGCCTGCAACACTGCCTGGGCGGCAGGTGGCACTAGGCCACAGCAAAAACATTCCTCCACCAGGCAGCCCTGGACTGGAGGAAAGGCTGGTGCTGGCCACAGCCACTTTGGATTTATCAACACCTTTTTAGCCTACTTTTTTATTTTTTAACACACATTTTACCAGGTCAGTTGACTGAGAACACATTTTCATTTACAGCAACAACCTGGGGAATAGTTACAGGGGAGAGGGGATGATTAGGTGACCATGATGGTATGAGGGCCAGATTGGGAATTTAGCCTGGACACCAGGGTTAACACCCCTACTCTTATAATAAGTGTCATGAGATCTTTAGTGACCACAGAGAGTCAGGACACCTGTTTAACATCCCATCCGAAAGACAGCACCCTACACAGGGCAATGTCCCCAATCACTGCCCTGGGGCATCGGGATATTTTTTTTAGACCAGAGGAAAGGGTGCCTCCTACTGGCCCTCCAACACCACTTCCAGCAGCATCTGGTCTCCTGACCAGGACCAACCCTGCTTAGCTTCAGAAGAAAGCCAGCCAGCAATGGGATGCAGGGTTGATTGGTGTAGATTTAAGGACATACCTGATTCAAAGCGTTAGGCCTGTGTTCATGCTGTTGCTTTCATGACCTAAACAGACTTTCTTTTGACAGTTTATTTTGTATGCTAGCCCACTTTCTTTAGTTTGTGCTTCCAAAAGTGATATTGATGTCTTCATGAGTGGTTTTGAAGCAGAGAGACATTGTCTGCAGGAAAAATTATTGAAATAAATAATTTGTAATCCCTGTTCAGGAGGCATGCAGGACTATAACTACCTGAATGGAAACTGCCTGGAGATCACCATGGAACTGAGCTGCTGTAAATTTCCCCCAGCCTCCGAGTTAAAGAAAGAGTGGGACTACAACAGGGAGTCACTCATTGCCTACCTGGAGCAGGTAGGCTTTCACAAGACACCGTGTCACACTCCAACTTTCAAACTATCATACATATCATTTTATTGCACATATGAATATCCCTTAGTATTACACTCTGGTTCTTACAACTGTACTCTATTTGTTTTAATTGAAGAGATTTTTCTGTCTTGACATCTGTTTGCAGTAGTTACTTAGTTCTGGGCAGCACTTAGTTTTTTCAGCTTCTTTTGTTCCCAGCTACTGAGGCAATAGAAACAGTGTTTGAGGTCTCTTCTGACCTTATCCTGTTTTCTCTCAGGTTCACATTGGAGTAAGAGGCTATGTGAAGGAAGCCACCAATGGGACAGCTCTGCCTGATGTCAGGATCATGGTGGCAGGCATCAACCATAACCTGACAACGGCCCAGTTTGGTGACTACTACCGTCTGCTGCTCCCTGGGACATACAATGTCTCAGCTATAGCTACGGGGTAAGTACTGCTGGAGGAATGAGCTCCTCTATAGTTGCTACAGTAACTTTGCAGACACAAGTTACTGTAGTCTTTAACGAAAGAAGCATACTCGACTCCTGATTTTAGTTCCTGTTTGTTTTCCTTAGAACTGATTTTCTGTATGGTGTTTTCTTACAGGAAGTAAATCTTAGAGCTTGTTACTGGTACTTTCCCATGTTACCTGACACTTCCTGGTGAAATGCATTTAAAATCACCTGGATGTAGATACACTGCTGTGCACAGGGGTTTTACTTAGTTTTTTTGCATTACTAAATGTTTATTTTAACTGCAACAGAATAAACATATTCAATGTCTCTGTCTTCATAGGTACATGTCCATGACAGTAGTTGGGGTTCAAGTGGTGGAGGGCAAGGCCACCGAGCTCAACTTCACCCTGGCACCCCTGGGAAATGAACCCACAGGTGGCATAACCATACCCTTTACCCCCACCACCACTACCACCGTTCCTACCACAACCTCTGACCCTGACTCCACCAGCATCGAGACCTTCAGCACAACTTCTGAGATGGGGACCTCTGGGGCCAACGAGAGCTCCACTCCCCAGGAGGCTCGGCCCCCAGCCCAGCCTGAGCACCAGCCCATCCAGCCACAGGACTTCCGCCATCACCATTACAATGACATGGAGCTGTTCCTACGCAGGTACTGTTGTTATATTCGCTTTATAGCCTTTGCAGTGAAGCATTTAAAATGTTATTCTAGCAAGTACAGGCTACCTGGAGTGGCAGGTAGCCTAGTGGTTAGAGCGTTGGGCCGGTAACCGGAAGGTTGCTAGATCAAATCCCTGAGCTGACAAGGTGAAAATCTGTCGTTCTGCCCCTGAACAAGGCAGTTAACCCACTAGGCCGTCATTGTAAATAAGAATTTGTTCTTAACTGACTTGCCTAGTTAAATAAAAGTAATGTTAGGATGTTGGAGCTTGAATAAAATGTGAAAAAGCCTTGTTCTTTCAACACAACAGGTACAGCAATGGGTTTCGTTCCATCGCTCATCTCTACTCCATTGGGAAGTCAGCAGAGGACCGTGAACTCTACGTCATGGTGATATCAGACAACCCCACTGTCCATGAGCCAGGTATGGATGTGATTTGGTGTAGCTCCAGAAGAGACTATTAGCTCTAAAGCGAGGCCTTCAATCAATGGCTGTTTGGTTTATGATGATCTAACTTCTTACAGATTGTGTTCATACACTGAAATTCATAGCAGTTCTGCTGTTTTCTTCCTTAAGAAGATCCTGATATTATTGCTTCGGCCCAATTATCTGGTAGCTTCATAGCATGATGGCGAAGACAGACATGGCAGCTCTGCAACTTTGCAGTATTTCGTTTTTTTGTGTTATTTCTTATACTATTAGCCCAGAACGTTTTTTGTGTAATTACATACAGCCGGAAATAACTTTTGGATATCAGAGCGGCGGTAACTTACCAGCACTACGACCAGGAATACATCTTTCCCGAATTGGATCCTTTGTTCGCAACCCCCAGGGCAATTGAACTTCTCCAAGCCGGCGGAGAAGAGGTATTCGGAGTGGGCTTCTAGTCCGACTCAGGAGGCGGGCACACCATCCACCGCTTCCAATTCTATTACTCACTAATGTTTGGTCTGTGGACATTAAAGTAGACAAGCTCAGGACAAGGATCTCCTTCCAGAGACACATCAGGGACTGTAACATACTCACGGAATCATGGCTCTGCGCATATATTGTCCCCGTCCATACAGCCAGCTGGGTTCTCAGTACATAGCGCAGACAGGAATAAAGAACTCTCCGGGAAGAAGGGCGGTGGTGTATGCTTCATGATTAACCACTCATGGTGTGATTGCGATAACGTACAGAAACTCGTTCTTTTGTTCACCCGACCTAGAATACCTCAATCAAATACAGACCGTATTATCTCCCAAGAGAATTCTCTTCGGTTATAGTCACAGCCGTGTATATTCCCCCTCAAGCCGATACTACAACGGCCCTCAAGGAACTACACTGGACATTATGCAAACTGGAAACCACATATCCTGAGGCCGCATTTATTGTGGCTTGGGATTTTAACATAGAACTTCGGGAGCATTTTCCTAAAATGTTCTATCAACACATTGACTGTAGTACTCGCGCTGGGAAAATACTCAACCACTGCTCTTCTCTCTTCCGGGATGCTTACAAGGCCCTCCCCCGCCCTCCCTTCAGCAAATCGGATCACAACTCCATTTTGCTCCTCCCTTCCTATAGGCAGGAACTCAAACAGGAAGTACCCGTGCTAAGGTCTATTCAACGCTGGTCTGACCAATCAGAATCCATGCTTCAAGATTGTTTTGATCATGCGGACTGGGATATGTTCCGGGTAGCCTTGTATAATAACATTGATGTATACACAGATACGGTTGTTCCCACCGACTATTTAAACCTACCCAAACCATAAACTGTGGATAGATGACAGCATTCGTGCTAAACTGAAAGCGTGAACCACCGCATTTAACCATGGCAAGGTGACTGGGAATATGGCCAAATACAAACGGTGTAGTTATTCCCTCCGTAAGGCAATCAAACAGGCAAAACGTCAGTACAGATACAAAGTGGAGTCGCAATACAACGGCTCAGACATGAGACGTATGGGTCTACAGACAATCACGGACTACAAAGGGAAAACCAGCCACGTCCCGCTTTGAGAATAACACAGTGCCATCGACGCGGCCCGCACCCAAGGACTGTGGGCTCTCCTTCTCTGTGGCCGACGTAAGACATTTAAGCGTGTTAACCCTCGCAAGACAGGCGGCCCAGACGGCATCCCTAGCCGCGTCCTCGGAGCATGCGCAGACCAGCTGGCTGGAGTGTTTACAGACATATTCAATCTCTCCCTATCCCAGTCTGCTGTCTGCACTTGCTTCAAGATGTCCACCATTGTTCCTGTACCCAAGAAAGCAAAGGTAACTGAACTAAATGACTATCGCTCCGTAGCACTCACTTCTGTCATCATGAAGTGCTTTGAGAGGCTAGTTAAGGATCATATCACCTCTACCTTACCTGACACTCTAGACCCACTACGATTTGCTTACCGCCCCAATAGATCCACAGAGATGCAATCGCCATTACACTGCCCTACAACACCTGGATAAGAGGAATACCTATAGCTCAGCCTTCAACACCATAGTACCCTCCAAGGTCACCATCAAGCTCGGGGCCCTGGGTCTGAACCCGCCATGTGCAAATGGCCCTGGACTTCCTGACTGGCCGCCCCCAGGTGGTGAAGGTAGGAAACAACACCTCCTCTTCACTGATCCTCAACACAGCATACTCAGCCTCCTCATGTACAGCCTGTTCACCCATGACACACGCCTCCAACTCCAACCATCAAGTTTGCAGACGACACAACCATAGTAGGCCTGATTATTAACAATGACGAGACAGCCTACAGTGAGGAAGTGAGTGCCCTGGTGGAGTGGTGCCAGGAAATTAACATCTCTCTAAACTTTAACAAAATGAAGGAGCTGGTCGCGGACTTCAGGAAAAAGCAGGGGGCGCACGCCCTTATCCACATTGACGGGACCACAGTGGAGAAGGTGGAAAGCTTCAAGTTGATCGCCGTACACATCACTGACAATCTGAAATGGTCCACCTACACAGACAATGTGGTGAAGGCGCAACAGAGCCTCTTCAGCCTCAGGAGTCTGAAAAAATTTGGCTTGGCCCCTCAGACCCTCAAACCTTTACAGGTGCACAATTGAGAGCATCCTGTCAGGCTGTATCACCGCCTGGTACGGCAACTGCACTGCCCACAACGGCAGGACTCTCCAGAGGGTGGTGCGGTCTGCCCAACACATCACCGGGGGCACACTGTCTGCCCTCCAGGACACCTACAGCACCCGATGTCACAGGAATGCCAATAAGATAATCAAGGATATCAACCACCCGAGCCACTGCCTGTTCACCTCGCTACCATCCAGAAGGCGAGGTCAGTACAGGTGCATCAAAGCTGGGACCGAGAGACTGAAAAATAGCTTCTATCAAGGCCATCCGACAGTTAAATAGCCATCATTAGCCGGCTTCCACCCAGTTACTCAACCCTGCACCATAGAGGCTGCTGCCCTATATACATAGACATGGAATCACTGGCCACTTTAATAATGTTTACATACTGCTTTACTCATCTCATATGTACAGTTGAAATCGGAAGTTTACATACACCTTAGCCAAATACATTTAAACTCAGTTTTTCACAATTCCTGACATTTAATCCTAGTAAAAATTCCCTGTTTTAGGTCAGTTAGGATCACCACTTTTCTAAGAATGTGAAATGTCAGAATAATAGTAGAGTGATTTATTTCAGCTTTTATATTTTTCATCACATTCCCAGTGGGTCAGAAGTTTACATTCACTCAATTAGTATTTGGTAGCATTGCCTTTAAATTGTTTAATCTCTTTTGGGGAGCGTCCCACCCACGGTTCACACTATTCAACAGCCAGTGAAATCAGAGCGCCAAATTCAAAACCACAAAATGTCATAATTCAAAGTTCTCAAACATACTTTACACCATTTTAAAGATGCACGTCTCCTTAATGTAACCACATTGTCCGATTTCAAAAAGGCTTTACGGCGAAAGCATAAAGTTATATTATGTTAGGACAGTTCCAACACAAGAAAAACCACACAGCCATTTTCCTAGCAAGGACAGGCGTCACAAAAACCAGAAAATCAGCTAAAATTATGCACTTACCTTTGACGATCTTCATCAGATGACACTCCTAGGACATCATGTTACACAATACATGCATTTTTTTGTTCGATCAAGTTGATATTTATATCCAAAAACAGCATTTTACATTGGCGTGTGATGTTCAGAAAATATTTTGCCTCCAATACGGCCGGTGAATGAGCACAAAAATTTACAAAAATACTCATCATAAACATTGATAAAATATTAAACTGTTATTCAAAGAATTATAGATGAACAACCGCTGTGACAGATTTCAAAAAAGCTTCACGGGGAAAGCACACTTTGCAATAATCTGAGTACTGCGCTCAGAAAAAGACATCAAGCAATACAGACACCCGCCATTTGAGTCATCTAAAATCATAAATAGCATTAGAAATATTCACTTACCTTTGATGATCTTCATCAGAAGGCACTTCCAGGAATCCCAGGTCCACAATAAATGTTGTTTTGTTCGATAAAGTCCATAATTTATGTCCAAATACCTCGTTGTTGTTTGCGCGTTCAGTAAGCTACTCCAAATGTAGGAAGCGCGGCCAAAATGTCAAGACGAAAAGTCAAAAATAGTTATATTTACGTTCGTTCAAACATGTCAAACGTTGTATAGCATCAATCTTTAGGGCCTTTTTAACTTAGAACTTCAATAATATTCCAACCGGACGATTCCAATGTCTTGAAAAACGTTTTGGAACACAGCTACCCCTCACGTGAATGCGCGCCAATGAACTCATGTGCTTTCCTGAGTCAACAACTTCCAACTTCCTTTGTTGGCTCTCTGTTCACCATAGAAGCCTCAAACAACTTTCTAAAGACTGTTGACATCTAGTGGAAGACTTAAGAAGTGCAAAATGAACCCTAAGTCACTGTGTGTTGGATAGGCAATCACTTGAAAAAACTACAGCCTCAGATCCTCCACTTCCTGGTTGGATTTTTTCTCAGGTTTTTGCCTGCCACATGAGTTCTGTTATACTCAGACATCATTCAAACAGTTTTAGAAACTTCAGAGTGTTTTCTATCCAAATCTACTAATAATATGCATATTCTAATTCCTGGGCCGTTTAATTTGGGTACGTTTTTCGTCCGGCTGTGAAAATACTGCCCCCTACCCAAGAGAGGTTAACTTGGGTCAAACGTTTCGGGTAGCCTTCCACAAGCTTCCCACAATAAGTTGGGTGAATTTTGGCCCATTCTTCCTGACAGAGCTGGTGTAACTGAGTCAAGTTTGTAGGCCTCCTTGCTCGCACACGCCTTTTCAGTTCTGCCCACAAATGTTCTATATGATTGAGGTCAGGGCTTTGTGATGGCCACTCCAATACCTTGACTTTGCTGTGCTTAAGCCATTTTTCCACAACTTTGGAAGTATGCTCAGAGTCATTTGTCCATTTGGAAGACCCATTTGCGACCAAGCTTTAACTTCCTGACTGATATCTTGAGATGTTGCTTCAATATATCCACATAATTGTCCTTCCTCATGATGCCATCTATTTTGTGATGTGCTCCAGTCCCTCCTGCAACAAAGCACCCCCACAACATCATGCTGCCACCCCTGTGCTTCACGGTTGGAATGGACATTTCTTCAAAAAGTACGTTCTTTGTCCCCATGTGCAGTTGCAAACTGTAGTCAGTTTTTTTTTTATGGCGGTTTTGGTGCAGTGGCTTCTTCCTTGCCGAGCGGCCTTTCAGGTTGATATAGGACTCGTTTTACTGTGGATATAGATACTTTTGTCCCTGTTTCCTCCAGCATCTTTACAAGGTCCTTTGCTGTTCTGGGATTGATTTGCACTTTTCACACCAAAGTACGTTAATCTCTAGGAGACAGAACGCGTCTCCTTCCTGAGCGGTATGACGGCTGCGTGGTCCCATAGTGTTTATGCTTGGGTAGTATTGTTTGTACAGAGGAATGTGGTACCTTAAGGCGTTTGGAAATTGCTCCCAAGGATGAACCAGACTTGTGGAGGTCTACAATTTTTTTTTTTCTTCTGAGGTCTTGGCTGATTTCTTTTGATTTTCCCATGATGTCAAGCAAAGAGGCACTGAGTTTGAAGGTAGGCCTTGAAATACATCCACAGGTACACCTCCAATTGACTCAAATGATGTCAATTAGCCTATCAGAAGCTTCTAAAGCCATGACATCATTTTCGGGAATTTTCGAAGCTGTTTAAAGGCACAGTCAACTTAGTGTATGTACACTTCTGACCAACTGGAATTGTGATACAGTGAATTATAAGTGAAATAATCTGTCACTAAACAATTGTTGGAAAAAGGACTTGTGTCATGCACAAAGTAGATGTCTTAACCGACTTGCCAAAACTCTAGTTTGTTAACAAGAAATGTGTGGTGGTTGAAAAACGAGTTTTAATGACTCCAACCTAAGTGTATGTAAACTCCCGACTTCAACTGTATATACTGCATACTATTGTACTGTATTTTAGTCAATGCCACTCCGACATTGCTTGTCCTAATATTTATATTTTTCTTAATGAGGTTTTTTTACTTTTAGATGTCTGTATTGTTGTGAGTTGTTGGATACTACTGCACCAACAATAACATCTGCTAAATATGTGTATGTGACCAATAAAACTTGATTTGATATCCTTTTGAATGTGGTGTACTCACTCATATCAGCAGGTCCATTACAGCATTGTGTTTTTTCAATATTTGGTGGCCTTGAAATGGCACTACAAGGATAAGGAGGTTTTAAAATGATTGTCGTGCTTTATTTTAATTGAGTGTGAATTTGTTCAGGAGACTTCTGCCCTTATTCTCTCTCATCCGACTCTGCCCTACTTCTCTTAATAGCACTCTAACACTTTTTGTATTTATTTTTCCCGCTCTTTTCTCCTCTCTCCTTCAGGTGAACCAGAGTTCAAGTACATAGCTAACATGCACGGAAATGAGGTGGTGGGACGCGAGCTACTCCTCAACCTTATTGAGTACCTGTGCCGTAACTATGGCAGCGACCCTGAGGTCACCCAGTTGGTCAATACGACTCGGATACACATCATGCCTTCCATGAACCCAGATGGATATGAGATCGCCAGGGAGGGTAAGAGAGGAACGTGTTGGGTGTGTGTGTGTGTGGGGTCTATTTGTGAAAATGTTGCCTGTACACATGCCAGATGAAGAAAAATGCAGTGTAGCTCTAAAAGGTTTTAACATGATTAGCGGTAGCATAAAGTCAGTGGTTCCCAAACTGTGCCCCCCCCCCCCACAAGTTTTATTTTTCTTAAGGAACTCGGTCCGTCTTTCAACTTACTCTTGAAAGTTTTAATAGTAGAATACACCAGGTGCAATTTTAAGGTTGGGTAGTGCATCATCAGTTCCTCTTGTCAGTCATTGCATACCTTAGAGAGCCATTTTTAACTTGCAAGAAATGTCCTGATCAACTAGCCCATGTCAGCCAAAACATTTTAGGTAGGTTTTTTACCCCATAGATTTTGTTGTAATGTTTGAGTCACTAAAATATCACAGGAATACACATAAGACATTTGTATAGAATTTTAAGAAAACTGTCTGGCTGTGAACAAAAACAAGTGTTCAGACCCAAATAGCTTGAATATGCTAACAGAAACTATCTGTAGGTCAAGTGTCATACTGAGACCTTGAAATACTTCTGAATGGAATTTCTTCTCTTTTGCTGCCTAGCTTACTTATTTGCCCTGTAGATTTTCTCACATTTCCTCTTACATAGGTCTAGTTTTAGCTCAGCCAGTTGTGCTGCTGTTTTCCCCAGCACCTTATAAACAGGAAGTTGATCACCGGGGAAATATTTAAGGTGGAACTAACCTATTATTAAAATAAGCCATGGAAATTTGTGTTTTGGTACCTGGGTACTGTGACATGAGAATGATCAGTTTCTGTTGTCTCTGTATAATGGATTGAGATATAGGTATCATGTATTTGTATTGTTTTCTGTTCATTTTCTCTCCCAGGTGATGTCAGAGGGTACACGGGACGCAACAACAGCAACAACTTTGACCTGAACCGTAACTTTCCTGATCAATTTACTACCATCACTGAACCCAGGCAGCCAGAGACCATCGCTGTGATGAACTGGCTCAAGATGAATCCCTTTGTGCTCTCAGCCAACCTACATGGAGGTAAGCCCTAACTCTCCCATTTTTCAATGTTTATAAAAATGGTATGTTGGCCTGCCACCAATATATTATCCCACTTTGGAGGACAGCTTTATAATTTTAGTAATATACTGTATTCTCATTGAATATTTCCTCTCTGCCCACCACAGGGTCATTGGTGGTCAACTACCCATATGATGATGACAAGCAGGGACGTACGGAGTACAGCAAGTGTCCTGATGACAAGGTCTTTAAACAAGTGGCTAGAGCCTACTCTCAGGTCAGTGGACTTCAACACACAATTCTGGTCCTTATATCAGTCCATTTAATGTAACTTTTTAATTAATACATTTATACAGTTGTAAACTATTTTAATTCTGTTAATAAAACCACTGGACAGTTAGAAGATACGTTTACTGTTTAAATTCTGCTGTTTTTATTGCATTTGCCGTGTGTGTGTGTGTGTGTGTGTGTCCAGGAAAACACTCTCATGCACAAAGGACACCCTTGTGAGGACCTTTACCGATCAGAGTTCTTTGAGGACGGCATCACCAACGGCGCCAACTGGTACAATGTTCCCGGTACGTGCCCTCCCATTCCAATTCACACACTGGGAGGAACAATTTGTATGTCTGCACACCTGTGCGTGTGTATCTGACTTCTCTTTGTGTTCTCTTGCCAGGTGGGATGCAGGACTGGAACTACCTGAACACTAACTGTTTTGAGGTGACCATAGAGTTGGGCTGTGTGAAGTACCCTAAGGCCCAGCACCTGCCTTTGTACTGGGACCAGAACCGTAGAGCCTTACTGCAGTACATCCACCAGGTCAGCATACTTACATGCAGTCCTTCACACTCTCAATTATTATTATTTAAAAAGATGTACATGTAATTTCTCTCTTTCCCTCTATATGTCTTACCTACTTATTTTGTTTCAAATGCACCAACTTGTATTTGAGGTATTCATTGTGTGTGTGGCTCTGTAGGTCCACAGAGGCGTGAAGGGCATGGTGATAAACATTAAAGATGGTACAGGCATCCCTAATGCCACCATCACGGTGGAGGAGATCGATCATCAAATTACAACCAACCTAGCTGGAGACTACTGGAGACTTCTGGTCCCTGGGACATACCACCTCACCGCCTCTGCACAGGGGTGAGAGACAGGACCGTAGTAGTAACTGACATAAATTCGAGGGTTTGTTTAAAATGTAGACCTAAGACCGGTCCAAAAAAACCTGTTTATCTGCAGGGTAACCACACACTAACCCATAGAAACAGAACAACTAGAAGGAACGACCTCTATGGCCTAACCCTCCCTCCCCGTCTTCTCAGGTATAACTCAGTAAAGATCTATGCCACAGTGCCAGAGGAGGGGGTGGAGCTGGTAGACTTCCGGCTGACACGGGTGCATTCTGATCCCAACGGCCAGGCCCCAATGGACCCCAGGGCCACCCAGGACCCCGCAGAGGTGGTGTTCCAGAGCTTCATTAAGGACCTGTCTCTGGGCCAGGGGCTGGAGCAGCTGGTTCAGAGTACCGCCACAGAGAGCAGCTTCAGATACAGACGCTACAAGGAGCTGTCAGAGTTCCTGAGGGGTTTGACGTTCAACTTCCCCAAGATCACCTCCCTGCATAGGTAGGCCTGAGTTATGACCCCTGACCTCTAAACCCTAACCTGACAACTAACCTCTAAACCTCAACTTTCCCAAGAGGAACTCCCTGCACAAGTAGGCCTGAGTTATGACCTCTGACCTAGCTAAACGCATCAAATGTCACCTCCCTGCATAGGTAAACTTTGACCTCTAACCCCTAGTGTAACTGCACTTAATCAAAATCATTTATCTTGTCATGTAAAAAAAATAATAATAATGTATATGTATTGTCACATACACCAGATAGGTGCTGTGAAATGTATTGTTTTACAGTCTGCCATAGTAGTACGGCGCCCATGGAGCAAATTAGGGTTAAGTGCCTTGCTCAAGGGCACATCGACAGATTTTTCACCTTGTTGGCTTTGGTATTCGAACCAGCGGCCTTTCGGTTTCTGGCCCAACACTCTAACTACTAGGCTACCTGCCCCCCTGTACCTCTAATGGCTAACCTCAAAACATCTCCAAATGGTTTGAATTACAGTCTACGTGTCTTTGCAGAAGTCTGCTAGGTGACCATATTCCATATTATCTACAGTGGAACTGATAATAACATGCATGCTTCTGTGTAGTTTGGGCCAGAGTGTGGAGTACAGGACCATCTGGGCCTTGGAGATCTCCAACAAACCAGACGAGCCTGAAACGGCCGAGCCCAAGATCCGCTTGGTGGGAGGTATCCATGGCAACGCCCCCGTGGGCACAGAGCTGCTGCTGGAGTTCGCGGCCTTCCTCTGCATCAACTACGGCAAGAACCCCACTATTACCAGGGTGAGATGTTTTAACTGAGATGGTTTTACTACACCAATCATAACTACGTTACCTAGTGAAATTATTCACACACTTGCACAGTTGTTGCCTTGAAATTGCTAAATATTCATCATGTGGAATTCTTGATCTACCACACTTTCTAAAAAGTTTAGAGATGTTGTAAAATACAAAAGCTCTCATTTAAATATCTCTGATGTCCTGTTCTACCCATCATTCCTCTTTATCCTTCTCCCTCTTCTCCTCTCCACAGCTGATAAATGAGACGCGGATCGTCATCCTTCCCTCCATCAACCCAGATGGACGAGAGCTGGCCAGAGAGAAACAGTGCACCTCTACTGTGGGCATGACCAACACACACGGGAAAGATCTGGACACTGACTTCTTCGGTCAGTACCTGCTGTTGTTTGTGTATAGACAGAGATGTTTTGTGTGTGTGTATACTTGCATGCCCTTACATGTCTGATAGTGTCCTGTCTGTGTGTGCTGCTGTTGTAGGTAATGCCTCCCAGCGCGTGGTGGAGGCTCAGCCAGAGACCAGGGCAGTGATGGACCTGATCTTAGAGAGGGGCTTCACACTCTCTGTAGCCCTGGATGGAGGCTCCCTGTTGGCTACTTACCCCTATGACAAGCCTGTACAGCCAGGTAGGAGCATAGGGCTCCAAATAGAATACTTTAGTGGGAAAACTATAAAATAAATAGTTAACTAATAGTGTACTTTTTTTCAGTTGAAAATGAGGAAACTCTGAAGTACCTGGCCAATGTTTATGCCAGAAACCATCCCAAGATGCACCTGGGGGATACAGGATGTCCAAGCAATGACCAAAGTATGTACCAACAGCACCACAAATAGACCACTGTGACCTATAGACTGTCTAGTGAATTAAAAGGAAGTGGTGAATTGGAAAAGAAGATCGATAGCTTCTATATATCTATTGACGCCTCTGTTTCAGCCTCCTCTTCTCCTCTCTCCTCAGTGGGTAACATCCCAGATGGTGTACTCAGGGCAGCAGAGAGACAGAGTCACATGGGCAGCATGAAGGTATGTTCCATCAACCCCTGCTTTTTAATGCTATCTAATGCTTTACCTCACAGGAGGAGGGTTGTTCTGACACCCCGGGCCCAAAGAGGCATCTGCTGGTTGAGTCCTGGAACGACAGGACTATATTTATTGGTCACCAATATGCCTCTTCTGATCTGTGTGTTCCAGGACTTCAGTGTGGACTTTGGCCATTGTCCAGAGATCACGGTGTATACAGGCTGCTGTCTGTTCCCCCCGGCCGAGCAGCTGGCCACGCTGTGGGCTGAGAACAGGAAGGCACTGCTTAGCATGCTGGTGGAGGTCAGTAATACAAAAAAAAAAAAAAATAGTATAAAAAAAGAATATATATTTTTTTAAATGCATGAAATGAAACGTATGCATTCACTACTGTAAGTCGCTCTGGATAAGAGCGTCTGCTAAATGACTAAACTGTAAATGTAATACCCTTGACCTCTGACCTGAGGCCATGTGATACAAATGCATTAAATAAGTTCACAAATCCTTTGACAAGAGTTATTGAGTGTGTTTGATAATAATTAATTAATGCATTTCAGCACTCCGATTGGTTACTTATCAAACGCATTTGTCAAATGCAGTTGGGGCGGCAGGTAGCCTAGTGGTTAGAGCATTGGGCCAGTAACCGAAAGGTTGCTGGATCGAATCCCCATGCTTACAAGGTAAAAATCTGTCTGTCTTCCTGCGATAGACTAGCGTCACAGATAGAACAATGAGACAGATATTTCATCCACGATGACTAATTTGTTCCCATTTAAAACAACTGGTCTATCTTGGTTTAGTTATAAAATCTTTGCTAGAGTGTGTACTTGTACTGCACATCAAGCTGCCTTACGCTACAGTAACAGGATATAGGCTCCTGCCCTATCGGCTGTTCTGGCTCGGACAAGGCTACTTACTTTTTGTTCTGTGTACTTTACATTCAATCTGTGTTTCTGTCTCTCAGGTCCATAAAGGTGTGCGTGGTGTGGTGAAGGATAAGAGTGGGAAGCCCATCGTGGGGGCCATGATAGTGTTGAACGGGGGTGTGAGGGTGTTCACTGCAGAGGGAGGCTACTTCCATGCTCTGCTGGCACCAGGAAACCACAACATAGAGGCTGTGGCTGATGGCTACCAGCAACAACGGCAGGAGGTGGTTGTGTCATCATATGAAGCCGCCAGCTCCATCATCATTGAGTTTGACATGGACAACCGCATTTTTGGCCTGCCCCGGGAGTTTGTTGTGGCTACTGCAGGCAAGCATGAGGAGAAATGGGTTTTGTGGAGATGTTACCTTTTATGTAATGTTGCCAGATGATTGCAGACAATTACATATTTTTTTTAACGTTTTTGTAATTTAGCAGACGCTGTTATTATAGGAGCAATTAGGGTAAAGTGCTTTTCTCAAGGGCACATGCACTGATTTTTCACCTAGTCGGCCAAGGGACTATTGTAGGGAGTATAACAAGGGGAATAAGTGTCCTAAAAACCTACAGTATTTAACGTTTGTTTTGTGCCATGGTCAGAGTCCTTTAGGTGCCTTTTGGCAAACTCAGTGGGCTGTCATGCTCAATGTCATAAGTATTCAGACCCTTTGGTATGAGACTCAAAATTGACCTCTGGTGCATCCTGTTTCCATTGATCATCCTTGAGATGTTTCTACAACTTGATTGCAGTCCACCTGTGGTAAATTCAATTGATTGGACATGATTTGGAAAGGCACACACCTGTCTATATAAGGTCCCACAGTTGACAGTGCATGTCAAGGCAAAAACCAAGCCATGAGGTCAAAGGAATTAGCCGCAGAGCTCCGAGACATGATTGTGTTGTGGCACAGATCTCGGGAAGGGTACCCCAACATTTCTGCAGCATTAAATGTCCCAGCATTAAATGTCCCCAAGAACACAGTGGCCTCCATCATTCTTAAATGGAAGACGTTTTGAACCAACAAGACTCTTCCTAGAGCTGGCCGCCCAGCCAAACTGAGCAATCGGGGGAGAAGGGCCTTGGTCAGGGAGGTAACCAAGAACCCGATGGTCACTCTGACAGAGTTCCTCTGTGGAGATAGGAGAACCTTCCAAAAGGACAACCATCTCTGGAGCACTCAATCAGGCCTTTATGGTAGAGTGGCCAGACAGAAGCCACTCCTCAGTAAAAAGCACATTACCGCATGTTTGGAGTTTACCAAAAGGTACCTAAAGACTCTCTGACCATGAGCAACAAGATTCTCTGGTCTGATGAAACCAAGATTGAACTCTTTGGCCTGAATACCAAGCCTCATGTCTGGAGGAAACCTGGCACCATCCCTACGGTGAAGCATGGTGGTGGCAGCATCATGCTGTGGCGAAGGTTTACCTTCCAATAGGACAGCAACCCTAAGCACACAGCCAAGACAACGTGGGAGTGGCTTCAGGACACGTCTTTGAATGTCCTTGAGTGGCCCGGACTTGAACCCGATCAAACGTCTCTGGAGAGACCTGAAAATAGTTGTACAGCGACGCTCCCCATCCAACCTGACAGAGCTTGAGAGGATCTGCAGAGAAGAATGGGAGAAACTCCCCAAATACAGGTGTGCCAAGTTTGTAGCGTCATATCCAAGAAGACTTGAGGCTGTAATCTCTGCCATAGGTGCTTTTAACAAAGTACTGAGTAAAGGGTCTGAATACTTACGTGATATTAGTTTTTTTTCCCCTTAATACATATTTTTGCTATGTCATTTTGGGGTTTTGTGTGTAGATTGATGAGGGGGATTAAATAAAAAAAAATAAAAAAATTAGAATAAGGCTATAACGTAGCAATGTGGAAAAAGTCACGGGGTCTGAATACTTTCCGAATAAACTTTATGCTTGTCTCTCCTTCCCTGCAGCGGCCTCCATGACGGCCCTGGTGGTGACAGCCTGTATCATCTGGTGTGTGTGTTCTGCTAAGTCCAACCAGCAGAAGGATGGTTTCCACCGGCTGCGGCAGCACCGTGACGATTACGAGGACGAGATACGCCTCACGTCCATGGGCTCCAAGAAATCCCTGCTCTCCAATGAGTTCCAGGATGAGAGCGAGAGTGATGAGGACACGCTCTACGCCAACGCCGACAAACTCTGAGATCCCACATACATACACGGCCAACCTGGTTCGTATTCGTTAGGCACCAAACGGACGGAAACAGGGAAGGGACAACAAGAAACGCTTGTTTTTGCTTTCTGTTGTTCAAAAACATTTTGCTACAGTGTGCCCTAATGAATACGATCCTATTAGTACTGGACAATTCCACATGAACAGAGTGATGCTGAGACTCAGATTTTTCACTTTAAAACAAAAACCAATGATTGCAAAGATGAACACACCATAAAGGACTACATAAAGGACTACTTTTAACAATTTCCATAGAACATTTTACAGAAACACATTTACTTGAAGAACAATGCCAATGCAAAGTTTAGTAACAGAATGATGGTTTGTGCAGTTGGTGCTGTCATTCTGTTACCAAAATTTGCATCTGCACTGTTCTTCAAGTAAATGTGCTTTTGTAAAATGTTCAGTGGAAATTGTAATAGTTAGAGTGCATAGAGTTGTGAAGTTTTTGTTTGACCTACATTTTAAACATTAAAAATCTGAGTCTCAGCATCACTCTGTTACTGTTGAATTGCTCTACTGCCCATCCCTGTGACTGAGTTGGCTGGTATTGTGCTCTGTGGCTCTGCTTTACTGGAGGGAAAGGGAGGAAGAGGTGGAGCAGGGAGGGCTTGTTCTAATCCTTTCCTATAAGATTCCACAGGTCCTATTTGCCTGTCC
The DNA here is from genome assembly GCF_901001165.1 of Salmo trutta. Taxonomy (NCBI): domain Eukaryota; kingdom Metazoa; phylum Chordata; class Actinopteri; order Salmoniformes; family Salmonidae; genus Salmo; species Salmo trutta. The sequence continues at coordinate 19,555,223 of NC_042982.1, forward strand.
TCCTCCAGCCCACCAGGCAGAGCTGTTTCAGAGACTACAACTGTCCTCTGTGGCTGGTGTCCAAGCCGAATCGTCCAAATCAGCACCTGCTTAGCTCTGTTCATAAATACACACTAAAGGCCTAGTGGAGCTGGGCAACCTTTTTTTCTTTCATGCACGCAACACACACATGCACACTTATGCAGCTAACCACTCATCAACCTGTCCATATGTGTATTTGATACTTATACTTGGAACTAGTACCAATGAATACAAGAACTACAGTAATTTCAAATGATTCAAGAAATGTCAGTTTCTCATGTTTTTTGTCAATGTTGTCCCAGTCCAGTTAGCCAATCTTTCAGAGGGAGCATCAAACACAGTGCCTTGGATGCTGTAGAGTTAGACACCCCACTCTCTTTTAGGGCTATAGTACAGAAGCGTGGTGGTGTGGGTACTAGAAGCATAGTAAATATACTAGAATCCCGTCCAGATTATGGCCTAGTACAGATTATAATCTGTGATCCATCATACTCAGGTGGCATGGAAGACATAATAGTCATCCAGGATTCATCCAGGTGTCTTGAGTATTTTAAGGGATGCACTCAGTGCAGAAGACTTGCAATGGGCCTGTGTTCACAGGCTGCATGTGTTTTCACTTCTATTGCCCTCTGCTTATTCATGTGCCCTCTTGGACATGCAGCACAAGGCCCTCTATGCATTGTACTACAAGCACTGTATGTTAAATACAAATACATGATTCCCCATTTAATTGTTCAGGGAAAGCACTTTGAAATAGATGCAAATACTGTAGATTACAAATGGATGGTTTTCTTTAAAAAAAAAAGATTTTAAGTGTATGCTTTTATTCTTTCTACACACAGACCAGCTTGTTTAAAATGTTTCATCTTAAAATGACCTTTTTAAGATGGCAAATTACTTACCCATGCTTTAATAATCAGCAGCAACATAGATGTATATTTTGTTGTAATTTACTTTTATTTCTCTATTTTTGCTGTTAATTTTTCATGCATTCATTAATGATTTATTTGTACATCTGATATAATACATAATTCTATCAAATCCTTATGGTAGATGGCAGCCCTACATTACTGAAAAGGTGCAGGATGTCTGCTCTAGAACCATCCAGCAGTGGCGGGAGAGTGTTTAGAGAGGAGGGCATCTTCCTCTACAACAGTGGTCACCATCCCTGGTCATGAGGAGTATGAGGTGTGCAGACTTGTTCCAGGCCAACACTGACCCTCCCAATTCTATTCTCATCAATGTCTTATTGAGTAACTGGTTAGTTGAATCAGGTGTGTTAGTGCTGGGCTGGAACAAAATCCTGTACACCATGTAGTTATTCAGGACCAGGGTGGAGGACCACTAGTCTACAGGAGTGTCTGACTCCTAGCTTTCATCTCAGTTGCACTTAATCAATATTGTAGCGAAGCCAGCTAATCTTAGGGGAGGGGGAGAAATTAAGTTATTTTTGTTTTACTTTCTGTGTGTGTGTGTGTGTGTGTGTGTGTGTGTGTGTGTGTGAGTGAGAGAAAGATTGAGTGTGTTTCTGAATGGATGTTGGTGTTTTGATATAAATTGGTATTTTTGTTTCTTTTTATATGAAACTGAATTGATTGTAGATAATGAACTTTTGCCAAGTGTATTTGAGTGAGAAAAGTAAGTGCAATTCAAGTTAACAACACACATTTCATAACAAACCAACCTGTTACTTTGTATGTGGTGATTCTTTTTATTTTAACCTTTTTTTTTACTAGGCAGTTAAGAGCAAATTCTTATTTACAATGGCGGCTTACCCCGGCCAAACCCTAACCCGGACGACGCTGGGCCAATTGTGCGCCACCCTATGGGACTCTCAGTCACGGCTGGTTGTGATACAGCCTGGAATCAAACCAGGGTCTGTAGTGAATCCCTGAGATGCAGTGCCTTAGACCGCTGCGCCGCTCAGGAGCCCCATATGACAGATCATGCTGACAAGAACATTCTTCAAGACACATTGATGAAATAAATCATTTTCTTTCAATATGGTTTTATGTCCTAATTCGTTGCATTGGTTTGATTCTACACTAATCTCTTCTAAGAGATGTCATTCAGCAGCAACATAGCAGCAAAATGTTGATGCAGATTCACAATTTTAGCATCTTCTATTGACCCACTATTGCCACTAGTGGACAGCCAATGAATGAATGTTTTCAATGAAGACAACTTGCATGGTGGCTGCTGTGAAAGATTAAAAATGTGTTACCGCAGATTTCGTTTAGTCAGTTTAATAGGCTGGGTTTTGAGATGTCAATGCAGTTTTTTTTAACGTTTTTTATTTTGTATTTCACCTTTATTTAACCAGGTTGTTGTGTTGCAGACTAGCATTTGCCATTTTATTTTTATGGGGAGGGGAAGAATAATGTAGAGAGAATAGGGCCAGTTTCACAACATTCCTCATTGCTTCTGTGGACACAGCTTATATGAAAAGAAGGCTATAACGGCAACATCCTATTCTCTTCTGCTGGCAGGTGTGGTTTGTAGCTGTCTTTCTCATAAAATCATTCCGCTATCAATTATTGTTTATGAGGCTATACATACACTGCTTTTTTTGTACCCAAGGTTCTGACCAGTTTGTCAATGGATGCTGCACATGACTAGTTAGCAGCGCGGGGAGGCGCTGTTGTCGTGGACAGTTGTAGGAGTTTTCAGGTTCCAAGTACAGTAGGTGGGCTGTGCGTCAGCTGATGACGTTGGACAAAAAATGGCAGGAGGAAGCAGCAACTACTGGGAAGGTGAGGTGGCAAACTGGCACAACTAGGGTGCGATCAGACAGAGCCATTGGATACATTTACAATGATGTTTGGTAAATTATAACGGGGTGTACAGGCTAAAAGTGTTGTCAAATTTGGAGCAAATCGACACGCTGTTGGGTTGGGTGGCCTGTCTAAGAGCTCAGCTAGCTAGCTAGCAAAACAAGCGTTTACCGATGTAATGTTAACTTCGTCAGCTAGCTAGCTAATGTTTGTTAGCATAGCCAGCTAGTTTCACATAGCTATACAAACTTTAGGTTGTAACTAACGTTAGCTATTTTACATTAATTGTATACAATAGTTAGTTTACTAGCTAGGTTGCTGTCGAGTTGATTAACTAGCTATGTGAGTTCAGTTTCACCTAGCTAGCTAACAGTAGTTATTTAGCTAAATGATCAGCCAATCTAAGCAAAATTGTTTTTGTGCCAGCTAGCTAACTAAAGTAGTTGGTTAGCTAGCAAAGTTGTATTGTCAACAGCAGCAGGATGATTAGAGTGCTGCCTGATAGTTTTTTTGTCTCCACTTAGCGAACGTTAACTACCTACCACTATTGTATAGATAACTAACGTTAACAGAAATTCAGATGTTTAACTAGCTATACGAAAAGGACAGAAAGACATCTGATTTAATATGACTGATTTCAGCTATTTGGATTACAATCTTTCTGTAGGCGTACGTTGCTATTGACGTCAACCCCGTTTCTCAATTCCAAACGGTGTGTGTGTGTCTGTGTGTTGCACATCCCAGATTTGCGAAAGCAGGCCAGGCAGCTGGAGAATGAGCTGGACCTGAAGCTGGTGTCCTTCAGTAAACTGTGTACCAGCTACAGCAGCTCCAGAGATGGCCGTAGAGGAGACAGGTAAGACTAAGACCAGTTCCTTTTAGATCCCTAACCCCGTCCCCTATGGCCTATGTCCTACATTACAGGTGACTAGTGCCTGCCACTAGCTTCATAGCCTACTACAACTTCGGGGCCAGTTTCCCAGAACAGAGATTAAGCCTTCTGGACTAAAAAGTACTTTCAATGGAGATTCTCCTTTAAACATGCTTTTTCATGGTGTTAATGGATCTGAAAGAACTGTTAAAAAAGTGTTACAAATATGGCGATACAGTACCTCCACCAAGCCCACATGTTGCGAGTCTTAATGGTGTTTCTCTCCCTCGTCTTCCTTTCTGCCCTATAGCAACTCGGATACTACTCCCCTCCTCAACAACTCGACACAGGATAGAATGTTTGAGACCATGTCTGTGGAGATTGAACAGCTGCTGGCCAAAGTAAGACTTCCCAGCAAATAATTATCATTATATGCAGTTTATATGACATTTCAGAATGGATTTTGGTCCTCAAGTAGTATTCAGCTTCACTATCATAGGCATGCCAACATGGTTGAATCTTGCATTGTTGTGTGTATGTGTACTGACGGTGCTGTGTCTCTTAGCTCACGGGTGTGAACGACAAGATGGCAGAGTACACCAGCACCCCGGGGGTGACGTCCCTCAATGCAGCCCTGATGCACACGCTCCAGAGACACAGAGACATTCTGCAGGTCCGTCTGTCTTCTCTTACTTTCTAAATGTATGTCTTTATCCCTCCCTCTCTCTCCCTCTCTTTCTTTGTTTCACTTCCCCTCTCTTTTGCCTATTCCTCTCTCAGAACTTAGTCCTAACTAGAGCTCTGCATGCATCATTTTCACTTCCATGGTTAATGGTTTTTCATTCCCTTAACTCCTGTTTTTTTTGTTGCTGTACCCTAGGACTACACTCACGAATTCCACAAAACCAAAGCCAACTTCCTTGCCATCCGGGAGAGAGAAGATTTGCTGGGGTCTGTCCGGAAAGACATTGAGTGAGTATCTCTTCCTCCAGCCAGCCATCCCTCCATAGATCCTGTCTTACCATAAAACTTTGTACTGACTTGAAACAACAGATTGTGTTGACTATTTCAACTGAAAAGGGCGATTGATAAAGCATATGATTATATTGATTATTGTGGTTCTCTATGTAAGAACACGCCCTCATTTGTGTCTCAAATCCCTGATCTTTAACAGTGAAAACAAAAGTAAATGAAATACCAGTCCTGTACACTGTTTAGATGTTGAAGTTTACTAAAAAATGTTTTAGTGAGAGTTAATCCACTTCGGACAGGGTGACGAAAGCATATACAATGAAAGGGTAAAACGCTGCATTGAACCTTTCTTTAAAGGCACTTTCACACTCACCACATACGCTGCTGCTACTGTCAATCTATCCTGTTGCCTAGTCTCTTTACCCCAACCCATGTACGTAGCTACCTCAATTACCTTGTACCCATGCACATCGACTCGGTACTGGTACACCCTGTATATAGCCATGTTATTGTTAGACCTGTGAAACCAAAATGAGCATATCACTGTAGTTTTCACATTTTTGATGGTATTTGATGTTTCTGAATAAAAATAGTTCTAAATATGCTTAGCGGTAGTGTATGGCAACATGTAGTTTTAATGAACTTTCTCCATTCTGATTGCTTTATACTGTTCAAATAAACTTAATCCAAAAATAATAGGAATACAAAACTGGCAGTGAAGTAGCAGCAGGTATCTTAGTGGTTAGAACGTTGGACCAGTAACCGAAAGGTTGCTGGATCGAGCTGACGAGGTAAAAATCTGTCGTTCTGCACAAGGCAGTTAACCCACTGTTCCCCGGTAGGCCATCATTGTAAATAAGAATTTGTTCTTAACTGACTTGCCTAGTTAAATAAAGGTTAAATATTTTTACTTTAAAAAAAATAATTAAATGGTCCTTTTTGTAGAACATTGCATAGGAATGAAAATCCTCTTTTGTAACCTCACTCTGGTACTCGACCAATGGTTCTCATTTCCATAGTTATTTGTTCGATTCCAGCATTCACTTCCTGCATTTTCATACATTTCTTCATTTCCTATGCTAATTTGTTGTCACTGTCACTTTTTTTGTTGTTGTCTTAGTATGCCTGTATTTTGTCAAGTTTCATTTGAGAATAATTATTTTCCCCTTTGACTGTTTTTGAATTCAATTGCAGTTCTTATTTGTGCGTGGTCAACCTAATTCTGTGGGTTTTGCCAAGCTTGCCCTCCTGAAGTTGTTGACTTGTCGTGCTAGAAGGTTAGCTAGCAGTTCTCAGCTTTTAGCAGTTTTCTTACTGGCGATAAAAAGGGTGATTGCTATAATTTTTTGACTCATTAATGAATTATTTAATGTAATAAATCAAACATTAAAATACCTTTTTAATAGAAGGTAAAGTAAAAATCCAAACCGGTCCTTGAATGAATACAGATATAGTTTTTTTTTTTTAATGGTTTACCGCCCAGCCTCTAATGAGAGAGAAGGTGCTCAGTGCTCCACTGATTGGCTTGGTAGTGAATGAGGAGATTTAAATGAGGGCTAGGAAACCAGACCATGACTCTTGTCTGTGTTCTAATGGCTTATTGATCTATGTAAGATGCATCACAAGATCACTGCAGGATTCCTATTGAGCACATACACACCCCTCCTTTATATAAGCATATAGCCTTATCCATTGGTGCTCTCTGTTGTTCCATGCAGTCATGTGTGTTCTCCTTGTGCTCCACAATAACCAAACATGATGGTGCCTGGGAATGAACCTTTCACTGTTCTGTTGGCTGTGGACTGAATTTATAATTGTTCTGCTTGAGAAAAGGACATTACTGCCCACCTACACAATGTGATGGGAAATGTGAGCTTTGTTTTAGTGGTATTCCTATCCTGTCTTAGTCATCACTAAAGTCCCCAAAGGAGCATTTTTATTATTGTGTGCATTCTGATCCATGTAGCCTACATGGTGTATGATGTACTGTAAGCATTAACATACACATTGGGAAATGAGATACTACATACAGTGTCTCCAGAAAGTATTCAGACCCCTTGACTTATTCCACATTTTGTTAGGTTACAGCCTTATTAAAAAAAAAAAAATCCCTCAATCTAATCTACACAACCTCTACAAAAAATGGCTGACTTCATAGCTTGGTTTTTGCTCTGACATGCACTGTCAACTCTGGGACCTTTTTATATAGACGGGTGTGTGTGCCTTTCCAAATCATGTCCAATCAATTTAATTTACCCCAGGTAGACTCCAATGAAGTTGTAGAAACATCTCAAGGATGATCAATGAAAACAGGATGCACCTGAGCTCAATTTCAAGTCTCATTGCAAAGGTTCTGACTACTTATGTAAATAAGGTATTTGTTTTTTATTTTCAATACATTTGCAAACATTTCTAAACCTGTTTTCACTCTGTCATGGGGTATTGTGTGTCGATTGCAGAGAACCTTTTATTTAATACATTTTAGTATAAGGCTGTAACGTAACAAAATGCAGAAAGTCAAGGGGTCTGAATACTTTCCGAAGGCACTGTACATGCTGCTCCTCAAGGATTTAGACTGGTGTTGTAATGCTTTCAAAGCCCACGTGCTTGAATCTTGTCGTGCTAAGGCTGAGCTAACACACACTAATAGCCAAACTACTGAAGCTAACGACAGTGCTCATAATCAATACAACAGCGCTAAGCTAACAAGAACCCCTATTGTCTTGTACTATCAAGCATTGAGTTGAGAGACACAGGCAGTCATGCAGATGCAGAGACTCAGAGCTTCCACTTCCAGGAAACGCAGAGAGATGGGGAAACTGAGACAGAAAGATGGGGAGAGAGAAAGTGATGGAATGAAGAGGGAGAGAGGAAGGTGGTAGTCTGTCAGGGCACCACTGGGATGCTTCACTACTATTCTGTAACAGTTGTCCACTTTGTCAAATTCCACAAGTTCTAAGGCCATTTCAGTTTTTCTGATACAGCATTACATGATACTATACAGTCGTTATAAAATAGACCTATAGTCATTTTGTGTTCACTTCTTGCTACTTGGCTGACTTGACTAAAAATAATTTGCCATCTGTTCTAGTACAAGAACTGTTGTATCCTGTTGTTCTTCCTACCTGTTTACTGTACAGTATGGTCAAGCTTCATTTGGATTGTATTAGTAAGTCATCTTGGCAACCCGATCTGGCACGTTTTCAGCCTCGTGTCATTCAATGGTGTCCTTTGAGACTTCCCATATATCAATTCATGTTATGTCGATCAATATTATGGCAGCTTGCAACTGTTTGTTTGGTGGCCATCCTAGTTACTTAGCTTATATGTCAAACTGCACTGTAATGTTGCGTACTGTTCTTGTGCTTCTTTGAATCAATATAGTATGTTGCGCTGTTTTATAAGTTCACCATACAATCATGTGTACTCTTATCAATACTGTTTGCATTATTTCTTAAGTGATGTATTACTTCCTGTAACTAGACAATACCAAATCCCCCAATAAGTATAGTTTAAAAGATCTCTACCAGCATGACCTAACACATTCTCCACCATGGATGTTCCCCTTCTAGTAGGCTTGGGCGATATACCGTATACTGATGGTAGGATTTTTAATACTGTGCTACGCCACTGCTTATCACTAGAAGTTAATTATAACTATAAGAAATCTAAGATGTGTCAAATTATACCTAGCTCAGGGCTCCAGCTATGCATTCGGTTTGCTAACTTGCTATCTAAGTGGCTAGATGTCAAGCTTCTTGGTTACAGCAGAGACATTCCATCATAGAGATCTTATTAAATTACTATTTGTATTCTGATTCTATGCATTCATCCCCTCCTGGATCTAGTATTCAAACAATGGCTGCCTCTCCTTTCCCCAGGTCAGTGGAGAGGAAGGAGAGCATCAATAAAGTGCGTATGCGCTTAAAGCCTATAGCTAGTCCAGCAGCCACTTCCTGTAGCAGCCACTGCAGTGGGAATTGAGAGTAGCGCTAAGGAGCTGTCGACGGGTTGCTGGGTGCTTATATCTACTCTGTGAGCGGCCTAATCAACAGTGTGCCGTTGTGTAGGCTACATGGTGAACAGAATAGACTTAAGCAATACGGCCCGAGGAGGTTTGGTATATTTCCAATATACCACGGCTCATGGCTGTTCTTAGGCACGACGCAATGCGACAACGACACATTAGCCGTGGTATATTTGCCATATACCACAAACCCCCGAGGTGCGGAAATAAATATTTATTCATTTCCGCTCAAACTTAATTAACCATTATTGAAATGGTTCTAGAAACCCTGAAGTGTGGGGGGCTGAGTGGTGTCGTTCTTGTGTAGCTCACATTCCTCTGTTGCCCACCAGGTGGCAGTAGATCTTCTGCATACCTGACTGGGTGTGTGTGGCTGCTTAAGTAAGCAGTCAAGATGAAGGCTCTTTCTGTTTCCAACCCTACCACACACACACACACACACACACACATGGCTCCAGCCATCTTTAAAGGATTCTTCTGGATTTTGGTATCTACTTCCCCAGAGTCGGATGAACTAGTGGATATCATTTTTATGTCTCTGTGTCCAGTATGAAGGAAGTTGGAGGTAGTTTTGCCAGCCAGTGCTTACTAGCGTTAGCGCAATGACCAGCAAGACTTCTAACGCTGTTACTGTAGCAATGACCAGCCAATCCCTCTGAGATGTGTACCATTCCATTACTACCTCGTCATCCATTTTCATTATACTTCTCCCACAACTATGGCCCTTGTAGGGTTAACAGATCATTCTGGCCAACACACACACCAAGCTATGGAGCAGCACTCTGGGCCAGCACTAGTGATGGTGGAAAAAATCGATAGTTGCATATTGCAATATTATTTTGGATGATATTATAACAATACTTTGACTCCAAGTATCGATTTGTGTCCAAGTATAGCATGTTAGTGTCAGCTAGCGCTAGTCTGCTGTACCTGCGCAAAAACGCTGATATTTTTCATCCTATAGCTTGTTCTCCATCCTTCTTTTAAAATAGTAAGCCAACATGTCTTCAGCACTTTTATTTCCATCACTGATTAAAACTCATTTTCTCATGCTCTCTTGTCTCTCTGCAGCAGACAGAGTATAGTGAGCAATATGTTTGGAACATCACTGTAATAAAATTGCAGTATCGAATCTTAATACATATAGAATCGTAATACATGTTGTATCGGCACCTCGGTGTTGGGATTATATCGTGAGGCCCCTGGCCAGCACAGTAGCGCCCTGTCACCATCCCCACTGCGACAAAAAATGTGTACATTTTAGTCATTTAGCAGACAAATCAAATCTTATTGGTCACATGCGCCTAATACAACAGGTGAAGACCTTACAGTGAAATGCTTACTTACAAGCCCGTAACCAACAATGCTTTAAGAAGTTTCAAGATTCTTTTTTCTTTTTTTTCAAATAAGTGTTAAGTAAAAAAATAGAAAATAAAAGTAACAAATAATTATAGCAGCAGTAACATAAGTGAAGCTATATACATAGGGTACTGGTACAGAGTCAATGTGCGGGGCCACCGGTTAGTTGAGGTAATATGTACGTGTAGGTAGAGTTAAACTAAGACACTCTTATCCAGAGTTAATTTTACATGGTGATGTTGACAGCAGGAGAAACCATCCTCAGTATTTTCCATTCAGGCCAGGCTGCTTTAAGAGCTGTACATCTACTGTAGTCCTATAGCTGGCTCTTTAAACCACCTCAGCATGGCTGGCCACCTATTATACATGAACTCCTCCTTCTACCAACTGTGCCCGTCTGCTTGGACTGTAGCTGCATAGACAAACCTTGTGTCAGACAAACCTTGTGTCAGACAAACCTTGTGTCAGACTAACCTTGTGTCAGACAAACCTTGTGTCAGACGGTCACATTGATGAATACATGGATGTTGTTTGATACAATTGTGGCTGAATTTGGTAATACCTTTAGATTAATCAGGATCTATTTCTGTGGTCATAGCAGTGATGTCATCTTGAGTTGTTTGTGTGTCTGATTTTATTTATATGCACTGTGTTATATTAATTAAACCCATTCTCTCTTTTTGTCCGACAGGACATACAAGAGTGGCTCAGGAGTGAACAACAGAAGAACAGAACTGTTTCTGAAGGAGCATGAACACCTGAGAAAGTAAGAACGAACACACACACACACACACACACACACACTGCTCCTGACTTTTTGTGCCCCTAAATCACCAGATGACTTCGCAATATCATCTTGCAATATTCTCCAAGTACCCATACTATCATCTCACAATTATCCTCTCAAGCTTTTTCTGAAGTTCTTACAAGCAAGTTGGCTTTTTGCTTCTGGCAATTCCAAGTACAGTGTCTTTGTTGTTCCCAGAGCAGTTATCATAGCTGTATCAGTTCTCAGAGGACTGCTACTTCCCAGTAACCAGACCAATAGCAGTGCAGAGCAGCACTGAGCTAGGATAACTCATGTTGATGGGCCCAGTTAGGCATTTTGAATAACTCTAAAATGATCTCACTGCTCTTGCTGTTTGCTTGCTAAGCACTGCTTAAGCACTTCTGCCCCCAACAAGACAGATGGGAAGCTGTTTGGGTTTTTCATTTTAAAGGTAGATCTCGGGGTAAGGATGTTTTGGTGTATAAATCAGCGTGTGTCATCTTGATTCACTGGCATTTCTGGCTATTTTTTTTCCGTAGACAGCAACTTGGTTGCTTAAGTTAATGATCTGTTTAAATGAAATGTAAGAGAAAAAAATAGATTTAAGGTAAAGGGTAATTTAGGCCTAATAATTCATAAATAAAACAAAAAATCACTTCACGTTATGTATTATTCTCCCATTAAAATATCAAGGCAATAACTCCTAAAGGTCAAACCCCCCCACACAGACTCAGTCATAGCACAACTATACATTTGAGTTCAGGAAGGTTACTCTCATTCAGTCAGACCATAAACACCACACAGTGCAACGCAGCAATAGAACTGTCATTTTATCATTTACCTCAACTTGAATGGACTGGCATGGCGCGCTACATTTCAAGGGTTAATTCTTTGTTTACCTCTGTGTAGGCGTGTGGTGTGCAGAGGTGTTAGAGACAGCCCATTCAACCTCACACAGGGTATCAGCATGGTGCAAAGACAGACAGACGCATACACATTAACGACAGAGTTGCATGTGTCACGGCCAGTGTCAGGAGGGAGACATTGCAAACCTTCATCTGACTGAGGGGACAAATTAGGCGTAACGGATAACTATAAAGAACTCCGATTGGTCTGCCCATTCTTTTCTGCCAACCCCGGTGTGTCCTGGCTACACTAAAGAATTGGCCCCCAAATAGCAGTTTCTCCAGATACACCCCAAACCTCCATTCATTAGAAGAAACCGTCTGACTGTTCTGTCACAAAATGGCTGTGTCGCGTCTGTGACTATCATTAATGACATGCTATTTTATCAAATCGATTACCTAACGTTTAATTGATTATGTGATTGAATTAAATCATGCAACAATTAACTCATTAATAACCTGGGGCACCACGGAGAAGTTTAGGAGTTCCGTCTTCCGAATTAACTCTTAGCGATCTAAAGATCTCTTCCATTTCAGTCAATAATTATTCTTGACCTTCTCAGGCTCATCTGAACGTCGTAAAATTCTTGGTTATCTGCACGAACCCTAGTTTCCATTATCAGCAATTTACAAATTTGTTTAATTATTTATTTACTAATCAAATAATCACAGAAATACATAACAAACCAACAGTAGACATTGGTTACTAACAATGATAGAAAAGTCCCTAGTGGGTTTAGCCAATATGACGGCTTGGTAGACAAAAGGAAAGGGGTGGGGACAGAGAGCGGGAAAGACAAAATGGATTCACTACACACAGTCTATAATTATATTCATTGAAATGATAATCCTTTGCACATGAACGGCCCGTATGCCGTTGTCTTCTGTTGGAATCTTTCCAGGAATTTACGACTTGTCGTTGTCATAAAACTGTAGCGAGAGAGGAACTTCTGTGAGTGTAATGTTTACTGTTCATTTGATTGTTTTTCACTTTTGTGTATTATCTACTTGCTTTGGCAATGTTAACATATGTTTCCCATGCTAATAAAGCCCCTTGAATTGAAATGGGGTGGGGGCGCCTATGATACCCCCAGGACGCATCATGACAGCTGAATGGTATTTTTCCAGTCACTGTGCTGAATGTGCTCATTCAAGTACACTACATGACCAAAAGTATGTGGACACATGCTCGTCGAACATCTCGTTCCAAAATCATTGGCGTTAATATGGAATTGGTCCGCCTTTGCTGCTATAACAGCCTCCACTCTTCTGGGGAGGCTTTCACTAGATGTTGGAACATTGCTGCAGAGACTTGCTTCCATTCACCCTTGCGCATGAGTGAGGTCGGGCGCTGGTGTTGGGTGATTAGGCCTGGCTCGCAGTCTGCTTTCCAATTCATCCCAAAGGTGTTCAATGGGGTTGAGGTCAGGGCTCTGTGCAGGCCAGTCAAGTTCTTCCACACCGATCTCAACAAACAATTTCTGTAAGGTCCTCGCTTTGTGCACGGGGGCATTGCCATGCTGAAACGTGAAAGGCCGTTCCCCAAACTGTTGCCACAAAGTTAGATGCGCAGAATCATCTAGAACAGTGGTCACCAACCTTTTCTGAGTCGAGATCACTTTCTGAGTCAAAATGCAAGCCAAGATCTACTGCTCAGATTTGTTTTTAACATGACTTAAAAAACATAACCCTATGCAACATAAACCAATTAAAAACAGTACTGTAGCAATGAGGTCTGTGCAGTAAGCTATAGGCCCAATACATTATCACCGCATATTGGCTTTGCTTGAATTTACCTGCCAATGCATTGTTTGGGACATTTAAAAAAAATGTATTTCAAAAATTGAGGTAGGCTATATGATCATACCGGTAATAGATCCATTGTACTTGTGAGGCACAGCTGAGTGAGCATACATTTAAATCATATTTTTATTTTACTGGGCTGATGGTGCCTGCATCTGATGGTCAGTCTCAGCGGAGGGAGAGAGCAGCAGACTGAGGGTCCGCCTCTCAACATCCCTCCCCTTTCCTCCACTGACACTGACCAAAAAGGGACACTGTCTTCCAGCCGATGGCCAAACTCGAGTCGCACCGCATTTTTTCTGCCTCATGCATAAATTCATGTTGTTACTCCTATAAACAGAGAAGGGGAAATATTCCTTGATATTGAAAAGACCCAAGTCGCTTATAATAACAACGCAAGCCTATAGATACAGTTTCCTACTCATTCATTACTGCTGCACTGCTTGTTGTAGCGCTGAGTGGAAATAGGAAGGTGCATTTTGTGGAGTATAAAAGTGTTGAATACTAAGTGTTGACAGTGCTGAGTAAGAACTTACCCTCACTCATAAAAACAGCAGCTCTTTGCTGTATTCATTGACAGTCTCTCTCTAGTCATGGTTTTAAACGTTTTGAAATCTCATAGTATCAACTTTGCTGTAGCTTTCTTTTATGCCTGATACGTTACTGCCGACAGGGTAATCTGAACCATCCGATTGGCCAGCGGTAGGCCTATAGTGCACTTAGATTTCCTCTCCAGGCCCACCGGGAAGGCAGAGTTTGTACAGAATTGTTTGGCGATCGCCTAGAAATGCCTTGGAGATCAACAAGTCGATCGCGATCGACCGGTTGGTGACCACTCTAGAATGTCATTGTATGCTGTAGCTTTAAGATTTCCCTTCACTGGCACTAAGTGACCTAGCCCGAACCATGAAAACATGGTTCACCACCAAACTTTACATTTGGCATTATGCATTCAGGCAGGTAGCGTTCTCCTGG